>NC_051155.1:171451891-171581891 GCF_013339745.2 Dermacentor silvarum
TTGGACTTTGCCCCGTTGGCTTAGCCCTCTTTGGCTGAGTCAACCTTGCCACTTGGCCTCGGTCAGCCACTTAGGAGGCTGGCCTCGGTCTTTAGGAGGGGGGGATGTGGGGATCGAGGTGCCTTCCCGCGCCTCGTCCCCCAGCTCGCGCGTGGCGCTTAGCTCGATCTCCGGGGAGCGCCGCCGTAACGGCAACATGGCGGACATGGCGAGCGCGCCGGACTTACTTTCCCGCGCAAACCGTGCTTCTCCCCCCCGGGATTGGACTCGCCCCGCGAGACACGTCACTGGGACGCGCCCTGATTGGCCTCCCGCGCGGCGGCCCCTGGGCACCCTCTCCACCCGAGCTCTCGTCCGCTGAGCGCTTCCTCGCCGCGGCAGAGGCTCTCAGGCTCGCAACGAGGTGGTTACATGAGACCTTTGTTCTCGCGACTCCTCGTTATCGCGCTTGGCGGACCGCTACCCGGTTAGCCCTAGCGCAGCGGGCGCGCGTACTCGATCGGTCTTGCGGCGAGCCTTGGCCCGTAAGTGCCGTGACTGTAGCACTGAGCTGTACCTTGGGTGAATAAACCCGTGTTTGTTGGCGATCTGACTCCGGAGCCTTCTCTGCGCCGTGTCGGAGAGTCGACGAACCCTGCCGTAGCGCCTTTGTGCGTTGCGGAGTGGAGGAGCGTCGTGCCCTTTCCTGACCGTCGCTCGTAGGGTAAGCCTTGTGCAAACCCATCTCCACACTAGTGAACAGTCAACTCCTAATCATTCAACCCTTGCGGGACTTTAAAACTTGGTCGAATTATCCGAAAGGTCGAATTAGAAATCGCGGCAAAATGAACGAATTAATTTTTTTATTGCTGGATGTAGTTCGTAGTGTCTTTTATTCGCTTTGTATTCTTGAAGCTCGAATCAACCAGAATGCGGCAAAGAGCACCGACATGTTTAAACTCCGTCTCACCATTGTGCCGTCACATTGCTGGCAATGTCGTCGCGGTGAGTGGCCCACAAACCTCAATACTGTCGTCGTCGGTGGCAAAATTTTAAAGAGAGACGAAAGTAGCAGTAGCGTCTGCTGAATTTATTGTGTTTATTAGGTTTTAATAACCGCTACGCGCACGAGGAAGCGCCAGTTGGGGTCAGTGGCGGCCGAATACACCGAAACGGCACGCTTTCACTTTCGAACCTTTCAGTGCGTTCGAATTAAGCGAGAAATCGAATTCACCGAGGTCGAATTGACGGGAGTCGACTTATATGCTGCTCGTGTGGCACACAACACCACGCCTTTGTGTAGACTGTCCACTCCCTCGCAAAAGTCGTTAGAGAAGGTCTGTTGCGTTTATATTCACTTTCGTTGCGTCCAGTAGACTTCCTGTTGAAACTCAATTGATTTTAATGTGCGCTTTTTACAAGGGATTCGCTCTAGCCGTCGCTGTCTCACTGAAACGGTGCCACAGTATCAGCGCTGCAGCGTGCTGCTGTGCACTTGAGGAAAATTAGCGTAACAAAAATACAACGCACATGAAGGGAAGACAAGGACAAGCACTACTCCATAATAATTCATTCTTGGGCTAGTTGGTCTAGCATTGCTGATCCCTTCCCGTGTGCGTTATCTTTTTGTTGCTCTAATTTTCCTTCTTTCTGGGGTTTTACGTGTCAAAACCAGTTCTGATTATGAGGCACGCCGTAGTGGAGGGCTCCGGATTAATTTTGATTTTCCTCATCAGCAGTGCTAGACCATGCAATTAGCCCAACCGTTAATTCTTCTGTAGCGCCGCCCTGAGACGGGAGGAGTGTATTTACCTTGCTGCAGAAGTCGGCCGCACCCGAGTACATCTTCTCGAAGGTGACGCACGTCGCTGCCTTGGGGCAATGGTTTGTCCCTGCGCAAAGAAACCAGGCGGGATCCGAAATGCGGATTAAATAAATGCACACTAAACACAAACACCGAATGTGCTTAGACTGGTACGGAACAAGTGAGGTCATTTCGCGCACGAAAACGCGGCACCGCGATTATGATGTCTGTGTGACGTCATGAATCTCAAGCTATTTTCGCGTATGTCGACAGTATCGGCGCAGGAAAAAGTTTTCGAATGCCTTCCAGCTGATGCTCTGCTTGCCTACGAATGCAGTCTAATCAGTGATCGATAAGCAAGTTACTGAACAGACGCTGTCAAAACCCACAATGCATGCAGATGAACGGGGAGTTAAAGTGCTATCCTGGAGATTGTCGAGTTCGCCACCTCGTGATCTCTGATTGGCTGCTATACATCTACCGCTGACTGGCTTAAAACGCCACAATGGCGGAACGTGACTGACAACCAGGCGGAATTCGACGATGTCCAGATTGGCATCATCCCTGGGGCGAAGTCTAATTAACATCGGTTCGGAAAGCGAACCGTTCTCTTGCCCTCGCGTGATTGGTAAGAATCGCGTTTTCGATGACGAAAGCGCGATTCTAATAATAATAATAATAATAATCTTTCTTACAAATAACCAATTTGTACATATATAATTTTGCTAGGTCTCCCGAAGCCTTCCGTGGGCTTGTATGGCAGAAACCTGGCAGGCAGGGCAATGCATTATGTAACCTTATTACAGATGTGGGGTCTCACATGTGCTCTTGAGACAAAGGAACGACAATACAGTAGTGCAAACAATCACAAGGGCATTTATTGTACCTTTCATACACTAATGCACACTAGCCGAATTACTACCAATTGAACATTCACACGGGCGCGCGACAAATCAAGGAAGTCCGACTCACCGCGACCCGATAGCGAGCGAATACGTTCGCCCCATGCTTTGACACCATCGCCTAGTCGTTCACGTGTACAGTCACGCGAACGGTGGCGCGCTCGAACGATCCGTGTTCGTCCATACCGGTGTCCCGCTCTAAGCCTCGCGCGACGGTCGCGCGAAGCGGGCCGGCGCACGCGCGAAGCGTCCGTGCGTGTTGGTCGCCGATCCCAAGCCAAAAAGAGAGCGCCTCCGACCTTTTTCTCTCAAGTGACCTCGCCGTTCGGTGGCGTTAGCATCGCGACACTAGCGCCATCTCTCGCAACGCGCCGCAACCACCGCCGGGCTTAGCCACGCAGAGAAGCCGGACTACAGGAGACATGCGGGGAAAACATCAGGGGACGCGTGAGAGTCGCGCATCCCCACACAGACAAACTAAATATCAAACTAAAAAAAATAAAAAGCGTATCACAGGTTCCTCAGGTAAACATGTCTAGTAAACAACACTTAATGTTCAAATGAAAACACGTAGCACACAACAATCATTAACACTGAGTAAATATGGCACAAGGTGTAAACAAAAAAACAAAAAAAATCGTGAAAACAGTGTGGATAGTAGTCTTACAGTAATTTTGGCAAAGATCACACTACAACAAAATGAACTTTATACATGTGAAAACTCCTATTCTATCATTGCCTTGAGGGCCTTCTTTAATCCCAACAAATTTGGCTGATCCAGTACTGCACTCCATGGGAAGGTTATTAAACAGGTGGGGGATATGGTACCTTCTTTGTCCTTTTCCATAACGAGTTCTTGTCCGAGGAACTACATATCTGGGATGTCTACGCAAAGCAACACTTTTATGGACAGGTTCTCGGAAATCATTGCTCCAGAAATAACGCATCACAATTGTCGAACGAAACATTCAAAATTATTATTATTATTATTATTATTATTATTATTATTATTATTATTATTATTATTATTATTATTATTATTATTATTATTATTATTATTCGCAACTAGCGGCGCCCCTCAGGGATCAATATTGGGACGCTCCTTTTTAAAATTTTTATTAATGACGTTCTTTCTGCCATTCGATCGGCATTCTTCATTCCTTCTATATGCCGATGACAAAGATTTTTACGGCAATTGACACTGTTGAAGACTGTTGCATCCTGCAGTTTGACCTGCTTTCTTTTTCTAAATGGTGCACAGATAACAACCTAACCTTGAATGCTCATGACTTCCACTCGCAAAACAGCAAGCATTTCTTTTTCTTATTCGGTAGATTTTGTATCATTCTGTAGGGTCCGTGAGATCAATGATCTCGGTGTACTTTTATTGCGATAGCAATTATATGGACACTCCAAGCGGATTTCTGCCATCGGCGTCGCCGTCGCCGTGAGGTTCCGTATGACGTCAAACGGCGATGAAATCGTCGCCGCGCGCCATATGCTGTATGTGCGAGTGAAAGCGCGCGAGGGACGCGCGAACGCACGGCGGAGAGCAAACGCGCGTTCTGAGCCGTGCTCCCTGCAGGGCTGCAGAATTAAGCGTCTCTTTCCTCCTTTACAATCACCATATATATATATATATATATATATATATATATATATATATATATATAGAGAGAGAGAGAGAGAGAGCAAATGCGACTTCTTCCGTCGCACGAAAGGCCGTGGGGGGGGGGGGGGACGGGAGGGGAGGCGACGTTTAGCTGGGACACCAAATGCGTATTTAGATAAAAAAATTTGCAGTGGCTTAGCTCGGTTATGCCAGGATATACGTAGCGTGAGCGAAGCTTCAGCTGTGGCCACATTCATCGGACCATCTAAATCGGCAAGATCCGGACAAGCCTCCACGTTAACGTCTTCGTCTGGCGCGACGGCTTCCCGATACAGCCTCTCCAAACGTCCCTGGTCAATGTTTATGCCATATTGTTTATACAGCGGCGAGTCTCTCAGTACCTCAACCCATGGTCCAAGCACATCGCGAGAAACTATGTTCGACAGATAGGTAGTCTTGGCAAACATTCTACTCTTTATGTTCACCACTATGCACTTATCTTCCAAGCTGCGAGGCAACTGCTTTAGCATCTCCTCCGTGTCTACCGGCACGTTTACCACGGGTCCCTTAATGCCAAACTGACCATTCCTCCAGTTCATTAGACGACGGATCTGAACGAAGGGAATCCGTGGCGAAAGTAAACGTTCAGCCAAATCGTCCAGAACCGGTAGACCTGGTGGCATGGGCGGGTAACGATACCATTGGTGACGCCAAAGAGTGGAATCTTCTGCTTAACTAGAAAGTTCTTGCACGTTGTACAAACTCGCGCCACGGTTTCTCCCCACTCAGGCGGCACCGCTAAACTCAACGTTTCATGCATGGCACTACTTACCGGCGTTAAGTATTTCATGTGCCACAGTCTTTCACACATGTCGCACACATATCCAAACGGATTGTTTACGAAGTCCGTCTCGAAGGTCCGAGTCGCACTGGCGCTTTCGCTAAGTTTCACCGTATAGTCAGTCAATCGGCGAGCCTTGACGTTATCGACGGCGTCTTGTTGCTGCTGCTGCTGAGATGGTCGGGCACGTCGCTCAGCCTCCTGGCGACGCCTCTTTGCTAGACGTCCCTCCCTTTGCTCCGGTGTTACCGCAGCACGTGTAGCCTTCTTCTGTTCGTTCTTCCTACGCTCAACCGCTAATTGCCAGGCAACTACTTCGGGATCCGAGGAGTTAAGCTTCTCCGCTCTTCTGTGCCGCTGAGCAGCAATTTCGCTCTCCTTATCCATGGCTATACCCCACTGGCAAACGACCAGCGCAAACGATCAAACGCCCAGCGTAAACGCCGGGCCCAGCTGGCCCAGCGCAAATGCACGGCGCGCCTGCTGTGCGCCGTGTGACGTCACTGCTCCTCGCGCATGCGCAGCACGGCTCTGCAGGAGCCACGCGAAACTGCTCAACCTCGGCCAGTGTAGCTCACGCTACAAAACGTTGCGAGGCGAAAAGGTGGTAAAGAATTCGGACGGTGCTCGACGAGTGTCCCGTTCTGATGTCGAAAACCGAGCCGCCCCCAGAGGCACCGGCAACAGTCACCAACGCCGCGCGCGTTCGGTGCGAACGCGGGCAAAACACCGACGGCGTCGACAACAGTTACTGCGCGTTGCTGGTGCTGCTGCATGTCCAAGTTTTTGATACAATTTTACCCTTTTCAGCTCACACTAAACGCGCTGCAATGCGGGGTATGCGCACTCTTGGCTCTGTTTGCAGGCTATCGAGAGAATTCAATTCTCCTACACCGTTCCTCAAGTTGTACACAACAATCTGTCTTCCTCAACTCGAATACGCGTCGGTCGTCTGGAACGGCATCTCTAGATCCAACAGTGACGTTATAGATCGGGTCCAGAAAAGATCAGATTCCAGAAGCATATATAATCACCGCTTTGCTAGCACGGACGCTGGACCTTGCTGTAGCACTGTCGAGTTATTCTCTCGAATCGAATGCGAATAAAATAATGGCAAGGACTATTCGATACGCATTCGAAATTTCGAATATTCGCACACCTATGCTTAAAAGCGACCCCGAGAACTTTGCCCGCCATTTGTACGCTTACGGTGTCCTTGTGAAAGTAGTTTAGCTATGATCTCGCGAAACAACTCGCATAAACACGGCTCAGTCAGGCAATAGGCGAGCAGTGCCACGCAGCTGTTCCAGCCGCCAGCTGGAAGACTCGAGTGAAGCCGTCGAACAATCGAACGACGCCATGCAGAATCTGTGTAGCGGAAGAGGAGGGACGATTCTGGGCGATTCTTAAGGGATCAATCTTGGGCAATAATCGCTAGAACAAAGGCGTACACAGGAAAGGACAGAGGTCGCGCTGCGTTGGCTCGCTCTGCCCAAGCTCGCGGATTCGACACCCGGCCGCAACGGCCACATTCTGATGGGGGCGGATTGCAATATAACGCTCGTGTTTCCCGTGCTCGTTAAAGAAGTCCGGGTGGTCAAAATTACCCCAAAGCTTCCACTATACGGCCTTTCTCATAGCCGATTCGTCATTTCGTAATTGAATAAAATTAAATTAAAGGCGGTGCATGGACCGTGGCGGCACTACCATATGGAGGGTGCGAAAGCATATATAAAAAATTCAGAGCCCTGCCCCTGTCGAGAAAATGGGGGTAAGCGAAGCTTGTGGCAAGACGATACTGTCGCAGGCGTTCCGCTTCGTTTGCCCTATAAACTCAGGGTCGGCGGCTCTTCGTTGACGTTTGGCCTCAACATCGCGTTCCCGCAACTCGGGGTCCGCGGCTCTTCGCTGAAGTTTCACCTGGGCTTCGGAAGCCCTCACGCTAGAATCGGACGACAAGCTTCGCTTACCCCCATTTTCTCGACAGGAGAAGGGCTGGTGATTTTGTCTCTTTGGGTTACACGTGTGACAAGGGCGCGTTACAGGTGCCCGAGCCCACATGGGTATGTGCCATTGAGATCGGACCCTTTCTGCACTATTACCAGGATCGGCCCACTTTTCAGCGTGACACCACCACCGCCGAAACTTGTGAGCCTATACAGATTCGCTTAAAAAAATGACTCGCCATCCCGGCCCTGCGAAAGCGGATGTCCAGCGAAGCTGTAGAAAAACGCCGCTATATACAACTGCTGAGGGGGGAATTCTTTATAAATAAGAAATCTTTATATGGCCCATGAAGCGAAAAATCCGGCGTTAACAACCGGTGGTACCAAAACCCATGTAGCCAAGTGGTGACGTCTAGTTTGATATGACGAAACGTGATTACGTCATCACCTAAAACGTCGCGTGATGACATCGCGTCAAACGTTACGTTTCGTGATAACGGCATCATCACGTGACGATATCTCCTGATTACGTAATCTAATGAAGTCATCACGTCAAACGTGATGCCACGCGATGACGTCATGCGGTGCCTCTTGGAGAAGCAGCACCTAGCTGTGCGCTTCCTGCTTCTTTGCACTGTCGCCGCGATCGGCCAACATCTTTTGTGTGAGCAAAGGTCGCGCACACTTACACGAAAAATCCCGACAAACTAGAGGCTCACAGCTTCGCTGAAAAATCGAGCTGTATACGCTCGGCGATAAGCGTACATCGATTTCTGCAGCGGACGCCGCGCGGTACTAGCCTTTAACGACCCGTATTAAGTTTCCGACCTACCTCCGTAAAACACGAATCCCCTCGGCCAGTTCGGGGTGCAGGCGTAATCGTTTCTGCAGTCGTTCCACCACGCGAGGCAGTCACTGTAGCACAGCGGCACCTCGAAGAAGCGCTCCTTGCCTATCTTGCGGTCCACCTGCTCAGTGGTCCGAGTAGAAAAAAAAAGTAATACAAAAAAGCAGGGGCAATTCGTAAGGGCAATAAACAGCAGTTGTGAAAACAAACATGCATCAAAAAGACAAACAATATCACTGATCATAGCTGATTGCCTCACGCGCGCTACAGTTTTGGCACGTTCGTAAAGCAATCTATCCCCTGCTATTTACCACACACTGTCGAAAGCTTATTCGCACATGCGTGTTCAGAGGTGCGTTATAAAGACGCGAGGGCTTTAATTTTTACGGAACAGCCAGAGTTATAAATGTGTCCTGTACTAACACCGTGAAGCCCAAAACATTTTAAACTGCAGGGAAGTCGCCATTACCCCTGCCACTTAACAAAACTGAGACGCAGGCTGCCGTCTCTGCTAGTAGTGTGCGTCGATTCGCATTAGAGGTATACAATGAAAGTCGATTCATGGAGTCGTAAACGCGAACTGGTTCGAGCGCGGTGCACTTGAACTTTTTCATGTTCATCAACTTGTAACTGCATGCAACCACGTTCTCTGCGAACACGTAGGGTATATTGAAATAAAAAAGATAACAGTAAGCGCATCAAAAATTTTCATGCTGCTCATTTAAATCGGTTTTAACTTGTCCTTGAATACATTACTCTAATCACACATTTAAGACACTAGATAAGTATAGACTGGTAAAGCATTCTTTCACAACTATCTCTAGTTTTTCTTTCTTTACGCGCCTTATATATCTAACACTCCTCCGTGTACCCGCGCTCTTGCTCGGGGCGGTGCCGCCGCCTACGAGCAGAAAAGAGAAGTACTGCATTATGACACTAACGCGCACCGACAGTGAACGCTTCGGTGGTCTCAGCACTACGACGCCTCGATGCCAGCATTCGAAGGGACGCTGGCATCAAGAAGCACTACCAACGCCACCTAGGTGGCGTTCACCGTACTCAGCACAGCGGAGCGTGGCCTCCGCAATTAGCTCTGAAAATGTTTCTGAAGTTGATCGCGGAGGCTGCAATTACGACGCGCTGTACGCGCTGATTTGACTCGGTGACGATTCAGTTACGTGCTTTGTCTTGCGCGTTGTATTAGTGTGTCAGTTACGTGCTTCGTCTTTCGCGTTGTGCTAGAGTGTGCAGCGTAGTGCAGCTTCCATATGCACGACGGTTGCTCATGGTCATCGACGTTGGTAGTCGTGATGGAGTAGACGTGCCACCAGGCGTCAGCGTGTCTTTTTCAGTTTGCGAAAGAGCTTCTATTATCGTTAGTGAAGAAAATGACTAATTTTCTTATCATTATCTTTTCATGCCAAAACCGCGGCGTTGTTGACGTCAGTGCCATGTCATGAATGTCACGTTGCCTGCAGGTTTCGGGTACTTTTTTCTTGCGTTCGAGTGCGATATAACTTTTTTGTTTATATGTATACTTTGACAAGCATTTAACAAGCCCCGAGTGCACAGTGCCGAAATCCATATCTCGTCACAAGGAGATATAGTGCGAGAGCTTCAAGCTGGCGTTGACGCCAGCTTGAAGCTCATTCGGTTTCTGCCTTTTATGGCCTCCGCTCGCAATGAGACCAACCTATTCGGTATTCGAAAGGCGTAATCTAGCTGGATGTTTCCTTCTTTGGGAACAATTCACCCAGTTTACGGTATGTATGCTAGTCTGCATTTAACCTCTTTCAGGCCAAATTGGAATACTGGGTATGTGTGGCAGTGGCTATGTCGCTCTTCAATTAGCGAGAAAAAAAAATTATCCTGTGCTGAGCGGAATCTAACCCGCGTCATATATATTAAATCTTGTCTTGACACGCGCGGACTTCGCGGCGGCACCGATAGATGACGCAGTGTGTCCAGCGGGAATAAAGCCCCTGGAAAAGCGGGAAGCGCGAGAGAGCAACCCGCGGCTGCATGCCGTACACGCCTCGCACACGACGCGTTTCGGCGGCGGCCGTGTCCCTACATTGCTTCAATGCTAATCGCATTAACGTCGACAGTAATCCCGTCATGGCTTCTGCCGGAATTTGTTCGGTGTGCCTATAAAGCCCGTTAAGTATTATCACTTTCCCCTCAACTTTTTTTGAACTGGAACTCGGGCACGCACCTTGACGATCCAGGGCCCGATGTTGGGTTCGCACTCGTAGAAACAGAGGTCCTTGTGGAAGTGCTCCCGGCAAGCGTTGGACATCTTGCGACCGGTTTGACCTTCGCAGAAGTCCAGCGACATGCTGTACATGTCCTTGTGGTGCACGTCGTGCGTCGTCTGCTCTGTACAACACGCGTGGTCCTTCCATGGCGTGCACTGCGAGCGCGCGCGACGGAAGGCGCATTATTTGACGCAGCGAGCAGGCGTTGACAGCGCACTGCAGGGCGCCCCAGAAAGTTGCCTTGAATAGTGCACTCTCTCTAAAACTGTAAGTAAACAATGGTAGCCTGGCCGGAGATGCTATACCTCCTGGCTGGCGCATGACATACACTCGCTATTAGCTATAGTATAGTATAGTATTAGATATAGTATTGCTCAGCTGGTATAGGCGAAATTAACAAGATTACATTGTGGGGTTTAACGTCCCGAAACTGCAGGGTGGGTGCACATGTTACGAGTTATTTTGAGGAATTTTGACCCCCGGGGACAGTTTAACGTGCACCTAAGTACACGAGCGCCTTTTCACTTCACCACCATCAGCCACCACTGAGCCACCTGCGGCGAGTCAGCTGGTAGGTGCATTTATCGAACTGGCGCACATGGCGTTTCAGTTTCACAACCAACACACTGGGCACACAAGACCGGAAGACAACGCACGACCGTGAAAATTACGATTGACCTTCATTGCCCTGCTTAGCGATGCCTGTGGTCACGTGTTTTCGTTCTGTCCTATGCGTTGTCTAAATCGCGTAGGGCACTAAGCAGCGGTTCTCTTTTCAGACACAGAGGTCTTGAGGTACAAAACCGTAAACAAGGTCTCTATTTTGTAACGATCCACTTTATTTCTTATTTTTTTCTCCAAACTTTCCGCTTCCAAACTTTCCGCTTACGAATTAAATCGGGATCAATGTGCTCTTCGTTCTTTATTTGGCAAACATTTTGAAGCAGCGGCTCTATTTTACTTGATCATTATCAATAAATACCTTTTTTCAGCGCCCACCGTAAGAGCACCCACCGATTGCGGCGGACGTTGACGCCGCTATCACTTGCAATGCAATGCAGCTCTTGAAGTGGGCAGAAAGGGGCACTCGTAAAGTTCACCTGTTAAATATGCCCCCCTCACATGTTGCGTTGCTTTGCTTGTCGACGTTTGTCTGAATTTGGTGACGCGTGCTGTTTCTTAATCTGTTCAGTCAAAAGTAGCGAGTTGCGACCGCCAGATAATTGTTCACTTTAGTTGTTTTCGTGGGACAACGCTGGCCGACGGGCTTGGCGTCCGACGAAAGGATGAGCACTCTACGCCCAAAGCGTTCGTCGGCCTCCAAAGTATGTTCTGCGCAAGGGTGCGGTTTCGACACCTATATGGCTGAACGTTTTTTTCCTGCATCGGTTTCCGCGCTGAAAGCTCGAAACGCCCATCACGTCGAATGGCGGGGCATTTGAATATACAGCTCTAATGGCAGGCCCCCGAAAACAAATTTCGCGCTTTTGAGAACAAAATGACGTCACTTCTGTTTTTAACGGATATGGCGTAACATTATTTTTTCTTCCGCCGGAAGTGTTCCCTCCTCACACAGATGGCGCTAAGCCCCATGAACCGCCGATGAACCGCCATGTTTTGAATATAGTGAACTATAGTTTTGAACGTATGGGCTTCTATGGAAGCTTCGCTACCAGGTGTATTTACCTTGGTGCGGCCACTATCTATTTTCAGCCTAACCGCTCGCGGGTGTGCTCTGCTGCAAATATTTGTTCTTGCTGCGCACAAAGCTTGGAATGCAAATGTTCTGTACTTTGTGGTAGCTTGTAGCAAAGACGTATTATCGCTATAGTCCCTCGCTACTCTGTGGACCGTCACGAAACGTTCAACTTCAAACATTCGTGTCTTGTCGGTGTAGTCGCCGTCCCTCATGCTTCGGCCCATTGATTCAAGTGTGCGCCCATTCACTTATTATTGATACGTTGGCGATAGGGTGGGGGTAAGTTTGCGTGCGAGTAGGCTTGGATGTGTGGATAACGCGCGAAAAGCTTACTATGCCAGTAAGTGGTGCTACTTCCTTTTGTAACGAGCGGTACTCCCTCTTAAGAGCCGACGTTCCGGAGTTGAAGTTCTTTCTTTGGAGGTTAGCTATAGAGCGCTGGCGGATCAATTATCTTTTTTGATCCTCGAGGAAAGCCGTGCATCGTGAAGGGCGGTAACACAGGCAGTCCTTTTGTAGCAGCGACGACACAGGTTGATTCCATTCCTTTATAGGTGAATCACTATTTTTGCAGCGAACTACCGCACATGTCTTCCCTTTATCGTTACACATTTTGCAGCATGAATTGGGCACAGTGCATTAGCGAACACCCAATTTGCATTTCCGACAGCTGATCGCACAGTAGCAGGGTAGAAGCAGTAATGGTTTCGTATTCGTGCGCATTCGCTGAGGCAACGTATGGCGCGCCGCCGAAAGCGCCATCTCGTTCCTCTGGAGCAAAATGCTCCACGAAAAGGGTCCATAGGTTGTGTGTGATCGTGACTTCACTAATTTCCTGACGCATTTTACTTTCAGAAATTCAGTTAGTTCAGTAACGTCCGTCTATGCGCCACGCGGAGGGCGTGCACGGTTCGGGATGATGTTCCTCTAACGGACAACGCCGCCGACGCCGGAGGCCGACACCGGATTTTCTGCCGCACGGGGCCCTTAACGCCGTAGCGTTAAAAACGTAACGGAACGCGGTATTTTTTTTTTTTTCGGGCATCTCCTAGACAGTGTTTGCTGTTTCTCGTTGTGATAGAGTCCTTTTAGGGGTGATTGTTGAACGCGCAGAGACGCTGTGACCCTAAAACACTTCCCCCGTAAGGCTAAATTATAAAAAAAAAGTGTACACTTTGCTTAATGGACGAAAGAGACACGGACACAACGCTCTTTACTCGGCTGTATATAGCACTCGCCAGAAATATACGCAGACCACTGCACTGTGAAACGGCCTCATGAAAACGTCTTCACGACATGCGGTGGGACACGCACGTGACGTGTTGCTTATATGCTTGAACTCCAAAGCTATTAGCACGAAGCCATTATTCTACCACTGAATTAATAGAGAGCCTACATGCAACGCTTTGCATCTAGGCTCCCTATGAATTAAGTAACATGAACGCCACCGTACGGCAGACAGTTCATATAACGGCGCCGCTGCATGTTTGCTTTCGGCAACGACCACGTACATGTTGCGATAGCTACGTATCTCCGCATTGTTACATGTGGATTGTTACATATAGCCTGCAGGCTATATTCACAAAGCACGTAAATATGTAGACACTACGCTCGTGTATCAAGGTCATTGATAGTCGAACGATTGCATCAGTTATCGACATCCGAGTATACAGAACAATTAAGGTAAGTGCTTGAGCAATCACCCTCCCATGAACAGGTGAAAAAATGACGATAAAAGAAAAGAGAGACAATAGCTGATATACTCTGAAGACAAGACTAAGCACACAAGTGATATCATGTACGTCACGTACGAATCTTTACAAGCAATTACATATACCTGTGGCAGCGATAACATTGCGCAAATGACGCCGCAAGAACATCGGCGTCTGAGTCATTTAGCTCATGGACTGTTTGCGCCGACTCGCTGCAACCGACATGTATGCCACCAGATCTGGAGGCATGTGCGCCGCTGCAATCAGACGACCCTGTTTGGTCTTCTCCGATAACACAAAGCACGGAAGGACATACGAGCGGCGTCTGGCGCCAACTCTGTCCATGCGTCACGCCCGACCTATACGATAGAAGGCCCCTCTTTCGAGCCCCTGAGGTGTGAGAAAAATCTGCCAAGCGAAGGCTGAAAGGTGCACGTTTTGCAAGCGCGCAAGGGAAAAAAAATCATACTAAAAAGGGGTTGGAGTCAGGGGAGGCGGAGCGCGCCTTCGTATTCGCGTGATTTTGTCGAATAAATTAATTATCGCCGGAGGAGAAAGGTTTGGGCAACGGTCGTTCAGCAAGGAAGGGAAATAGGTGGCGTTTAAGGTGACACCTAGCTCCATTTTCATGTGAGATGGAGCTAGGGTTTTTTTTTTTTTTTTTGTAAGTTTTTCGCGGTAGAAGAAATACGTTTCTGCAGTATCAAATTTTCAGCCTGAAGCGTGATGCAAAATTCGTAGTTCGCGTATAATGCAAGGCTATATTTCTTTAGTAGCGTGTGTTGTATATTCGTATAAGTAAGTATAGGGTAAATCAGGATCCAACTGTAGATGTCGGATGCCAATAGTACGACTCCAGCTGTTACATTTCATCTATAGAAAATATAAATTTAATTTAAAAATGAACTAAGAAAGAAAAAAAAACAGATAATTAAAAGAACACTATAGCATGGGCACGCACTAAGAGATACAGGAGCAGGGGAAAAATAATAAAGACGAAACATCAACAACAAACGCATGTCACTGCGTAAAATCGTTCTATCTTGAGCATATGCCCGTATAGTAATAACGCATTTCATTGCACTGAAGGCCACTGTCTGGCCATGGCCCAGGTATTGTCCCAATAGACAATGATGATTGCCCAAAGCCCCAAGTTTGTAGCTTAGCTGTTAAAACGCGTCGGTCCGCGTTCGCATACTAATCGGGCCTGCGGTGCGAACAAGTATCCCACTTGAACTTGTTGTTGGTTCGTCAGCCGATGTGCGTCTGTTCGTCCGCGCCTGCTTTCGCGCTGCGCCCTCTCTACAGTCGCCTCCGCGCTTCATCTTTCTGCCATTTGCAAAACCGTGCATCGCACGCTGCCTCTAAGCTTACCCGAACTTGCGAAGTGCATATATGTTTCACGAACTAGTGCGGTATAGTGGTCTGTCGTTATGGAAATGCTGTATACGTGCACACGCGCGCCAATATAGGCATCTTAGCACTGTATTGCGCTTGCATAAATGAAACGCGCGTATAGCTATTGGAAACTTTACTCTTTCGTTACCGCGCCAATAGAAATCGATCCATTTGACCGATAGTTTTTCTGTACCTTGTTAAACAATTACGTTGGAATTATTCTACTAGCAATATATCATGCAGCGGCTGAAATGACGGCTTAACTTTAACTATTTGTCAGATTTGACAATCTTTGGCAGATTGGAGAGTCTAGAAAAATAAAACTTCGACTAGAGGTATCGTCGAAACTAACCTCCAGTGCTCCTAGCACTTCTTCAATTAAAAGATGCGAAATTTGCGCTTTGGTCGACTATTTTTTTAAATGACAGCAGCAGCAGTGAAGAAACAGAAGGGTTGTCGATTGTCCGATCCGACGTATAGGCTGTTTTAACGATATGCCTCAAACAACCATATATGTTCGTGAGTGCGTGTTATTTTGATAATTTTGCTCGTCTAATATCAAGTGCAACTTTATTTTCCTCACCGTGGGTTGCTTCTGTCCATCAGCGCTTCGACAGCGTATGTTAATCGACAGCTCATGATAATTTTATCATGAGCAATCCTTCCTGTCATGTGGGGTTCTCATTCACACAAGAGCACAAAGTCAATTTCAGACCGACCTTTGACCGAAGCTTGACAAGCAGTCTAATCTCTCACATTTTGAACACCGCCTGTGCAAGTGTCCTTATCGTTACTGTACAATATTGTGCAACATTACAGATTGCTGCGCAGCAATGTACAGGAACTGAACAAAGCACATGGAGGATCCAGTGCCAGGTGAACGCACCTTGCTTGCACAGCTAGAAAAGCTTATCGAACGTAATACCGAGAAGGCTTCTGCTTGCTCCCTGACCTGACAACCATTGCTTTGCGAACCTAAAGAATGCGGTAAAAACTGAGCCGGGAACTGAGATGGGAACTGAGCCGTTTTCACATTTGCGAAGTTACTGCTTTCCCGCATAGCGTGGGCATCATTATGGCTAGTATTGACGCCATATGAATTTTCCGCGACGGGCCTCTCGAGGTTCGCCGGGCCCTAGTTCAACGCGCCCGTGCTGTCGCCGAGATCGTTCAAGGGACCCCGGACTAGGGGTCCCTCCCACACTCTTACTACCTTTTTTGTAATAAAATGTTTACTCTCTCTCTCAAAATATAAATATAAGTTCGCTTTCCACAACAGCGAAGTGAAACGTAGAGTAATAGGCGGGAACCGCGCGCTTTCTTTTTGCGCCGGGAATAAAGCAGCAGGCGAGCCAGCGATCGGCCACTTGCAACAATTTTGTCCGTGCATATACACGACTACACTTTAATCTGAGCTATAACTAATAAGAAAGCAGGAAACGATTCCCAAGTTGTCTGATCAGCGCTGTTCAGTTATTGGGCATACAGTTAACGACGACAACAGGCGCACGGCCGTAACAGCCCTACTATATAAATGTGCCGCTGTAAAGACTAGAATATCAACGTCGGGCTGTGTCTGGTTGCGACATTCATCGCCTTTAGCCGGTAAGCTTGCGCACTATTTAAAGTTGCAGCGCAGACAGAATGGATAAATGAAAGGTATGCTTACACTGCCTCTGATGCTTTGGCCAAAGTCTTGTGTGGCCTACCCACTCACTTCTCACCCTGGTGGCCGAAACTGCGGCTAGAGGCTATCTCAGCCGTGTTTGCGGCTGCCGTGGTCATTGTACACAAGCGAGCAAACGTCGATCTGGGGCGGAATCTTATAACGGTTCCGAATGCGAACCAGTTCGCTTCGCCGCTTACGTCACTAAATAGGCCACTCCCAAGCCGGAGGTGGAAGACGGGGAGGAAGCGACCAATAAACGAGAGGGTGCCACCTCTGAAGTGTACGTCATCATATGACGAGTTAATAGAGGAATAGAGGAGTTTAACTGTTCATCGTCAGGTGGTAATCCACGCGTTAAAAATTGTAACCACACGAATCGAAGGAAATAGCCACATCACCATCAGTTGTGCGGAAATTTTTAAAGTTGGTTCTTTACTCTATGATGTCGCGCAGCCTTCGAACGGCTCCACAGACGATAATCACGCCGAAACTCCTCATCTGTTAGCTCTGAAAACGCGTATAGCACCTCCAGTCGTTGACGGGTCCGGGAGAGAACCCGAGGCAAAGAATGAGGGGCGCCGCCATGTTTTTATCTGTATCCAGTCATACCTTAGAGATAATCAACGCGTGCGCGCGCGCACCGCCCGCGAGTCTCCGAGGCGGCACGGCACGCAAGCAACCAGCCAAGCCACAGCAACGGAACCCAAAGCGGACTACCTATTCGCCGGTTCTACTCATGGCCAACGACGGGTTCGCTTTCAAGATGATTGACAGATGCGTGACGTGTTCAAAATTTGCGGTACCGCCCCGCTGTCTCTGACGGCCGCTGACGCAACCACAATTCTGACCAATCACGTGAGGGCAAGCGAACCGGGTCCTCCTTTTCGCGGCGATCCCGTGGGCGCTGCCATGTTTGATCACGTGGTGACGCGTCCATTGCTTGCCTCAACTGCCTCCGTTGCCTCCGTGTTTACAATGGATGTGTGACGTGGGTGCGGCTTAGCAAACCTCTGTTTCGAGAGATATCGTAGACGGTGACTGGGTGGGCGACACGAAGCTTTGGCGGCAGTTTCAGAGAGCATGTAAAAGCGCTTTCGGAGCTGATCAAGCTACGTATGTCCAAAAGGTGCGAGCAGCGTATATGGTGCTTACTCTAAACGCGGGGCTGAATATGTATTCGAAGCTATCCAAACTTTCCGCTCATGAATTGAATCAAGATTAGCATGTTTTGCTCTTCGTTCTTTATTTGGCAAATATTTTGAAGCAGCGGCTTGTCCTGTTTCTGACCCAGTAAAGTTTCTCGGTGCGGTCACTATCTGATTATTTTCTGCCTATTCACTCGTGGGTGTGCTCAGTTCCGTTAGATTTGATCTTGCTGCACACAAGGCCTGAAACGTAGCTGTTCATGTACATTGTAATATTGTAATACCTTGTAGCAAAGACGTATTATTGCTCGTAACTCGCTTACTCTTGTGGACCGTCACGAAACATTCAACTTCGACCCTTCGTGCGTTGTCGGTGTAGTACCGTCATTTATTGTGTGTATATAGTGCGCATATATTGAAGTGTGCGCCCATTCACTTATTCTTGACACATTGGCGATAAAGTGGGTGTAAGTTTCCGTGCTGGTTGGGGTATATGTGTGTAGATACTGCGCGCGAAACCTACAATAGAGAGGTTTAGCTTGTCCGGTAATCGGGTAAATGCGGGCGGTCCGGGCGTTGGGGCATGTTAGCGGAACCGTAAACGTGAGCGGCCTGTATGGTGCTGCCACCTGGTGGCGCAGAGCTCAAACTGACAAAAACAGCTAATATTGCAGTAACCAAGTGTATTCTACTTCGCTGCAGGTGTAAATGTTCGACAGTGGCGTAATCGTGTGGCCGCCGAAGATTTACACCAGCAGAGAAGTAGAATACACATGGTTACTACAATATTAGCTGTTTTTTGGCTGTTTGATTTCTGCGCCACCAGGTGGCAGCACAATACGGGCCGCTCACGTTTACGGTTCCGGCAAAACGCCCCAACGCCCAGTCCGCTCACGTTTACCCGATTACCGGACGAGCTAAACCTCTCTTATGACAGGAAGCGGCGCTATTCCTGTTATCATTGTTTAACGAGCGGTACTCACTCTTGCCGACGTACCGGGGCTGAAGCTCTTTCTTTGAAGGTTAGCTAGCGATACAACGCTGGCGGATAAGCAGATTTCTGTATCCTCGAGGAAAGCCGTACATCTCGAAGTGCCGGAAACACGTACGGAAAGTTGCAGCAGCGTTCCGCGAACTTCACCCCATATATTCATTACATTCCTTAATATGCCATGGAGTCACTATTTTTGCAACCAACTACTGCACGCGTCTTCAATCCACATGATTCAAACCAGCGTGATTGGAGCACAGTGCGTTAGCGAAAACTCAGTTGCATTTCCGACAGCTGATTGCACAGAAGCAAGGTAGAAGCGGTAATGGTTTCGTATTCGTGCGCAGTCGCTGAGGAGACGTATGGCGCGCCGCCGTAAGCGCCATCTCGTTTCTCTAGTACAAACTGCTTCGCGAAAAGGGTCAATAGGATTTCACCCCTGAAGGCGCTCAATGGCGGCCGCCTCGATGCCAGCGCCGCTTTAAAGGGTAGGGACAGCCTTTGAACCGGCCCGCGCCGCCGCTCTGGCTTTTCGGCGCCATGTTGGTTCTTTCGCGCCGGCTGTCGAGCTGAACGGACGCGCGCTCCATTTGCTTTCTTTGTGGCGGGCGTTGTGGTGCGGGAGCTCGTGTTTTGTGTAGTCCCTTGTGATGTTCGTGCTTGCTAACGAAACATGACGGGCTGCTTTGTCGCTCTGTGCACTGGATCGACCTCAAAAGAGCCGCGGATATTTTGTTACCCCCGCGACGTTGAACGAAGGAAGAAAAGGGCAGCGCAAGTAAAAGGTGACAGCTGGGTACCGACGGACACAACGAAGATATGCGAGTAATGATTATGATTTTGTTAAGGATAATGTCCCTTTGTAATCCTTTTCATTTTCACAGAGAAGTTGCTTGTATATGTTGGCGTGCCTTTTCTAGTGATTATAAGGCTGCAGTATGGTGTGATCGCCGTGTTTGACTTGTTGCAACGGCGTAGGTTTATTCTAGACGTTTGTGAATTGACCTTTTTTTTTTGTAGCTAGAAGTATTGGGGCACTTGTAAATTCGTTTCCTGGGTACGCGATCGATGACAGTACCTACCTGGTTGATTTTTCTCAGCAAAAATTAAAAAAAAAAAAACACAAAGCATCACTTATTCGGTAGAGAGTGATGAGAGAAGCGACCTCATTCTCGACTTAAAGGAAGTTTCTTCTCTTGGGGGAAGATGTGCTCGCCCACTTGGCAGGCTTTTTGTTGATTAAAGCCGATTGTCCGCACTGTGGAACACTGCTCTGTGTGCATGTGCATGCTAGTGGCTGAAAACCTGGACAGGAACACCACCTTGTTCAACTAAATAAATATGCCCAAAGCGGCAAATTTTAATTTATGCAAGCAGACAAATTCTGACCTTTTTTTTAATGTGAGGGTGTTCTCAAGTCTTTTGCTGAAGCTCAAGATCTGAGCTGTTTGAGAAATACCATTGAAAGCACTGAAGGAAATTATTGGAAAGAACGTAACCTTGCCAGAAAACCCATGTTATCAGCACAAAGATGTGTCTGGAAAACTTCTTAAGCGATTTGTGTCCACACATCTCCGCATCTATTTGTGATGGCTTAACACTCCTGAAAAGGCAGTTGAGTGTTATGCTAGCAAGACTGTAGCAGCTGCGAGCGTGCAGTAGGGCAACCACATTTTGACCAGATAACCTCGCAGAGAGCTTATATAGTGGATTAATTAGTGCTTATTTTTGTAAATAAATTGTGTTTGAATGTTGAAAACTTTCGTCAATGCATTTTTCTTCAGCAGGCACCTGAACTGCTGCACGCCTACTCACGCGACGTCTTCTAATTTTTCTCCAAGTTTCATAAATATGACGGGAAAACTCTAAGAAGCAAGATTACTATTAAAAGAGCTTCAAACTTAACATTTCATCAAGTGTACAATTCCAGAAATATTTGTGGGTCGTTTACCAGTGAAATGAGTAAATAAAAGAGGGAGTAACCTAGGAAACAAATCGTGCTACCTTCAGGTTGCGATACACGCGAAAAGTGTCGGACAACCTCTTTTGAAACGAGCACTCTATGCAAGCAAACTGTTTATCAGATGGTAAAGCAGAAAATCTGCATTTAAATCGCGTCGGTATCGCGCTTAGCAATTTTGAAGGTGTTCGCTGAAACACCCTGTGTGTGTGAATGTGAGTGCGCGCGCGCGCGTGTGTCTGTCTGTCTCTCTCTCTCTCTCTCTGTGTGTGTGTGTGTGTGTGTGTGTGTGTGTGTGTGTGTGTGTGTGTGTGTGTGTGTGTGTGTGTGTGTGTGTGTGTGTTCGGCAGCTTGTTACACCCCTGAAACACGCGAAGGCGAAAGCCTGCTGCGCACTCGGTGATGCGCCGTCTCGCATCGTCGCGTTGCTGCTTTCGCAGTTCGGCTTCTTCGGCTCGTTTTCGACGCTTAGCTGCTGCTTCGCGCGCTCGTATTGCGGGATCAGACTCGCGCCAATGACGTTTCTCTTCGACTTTACGTTGCATCCTCTCACTCAGCAGGGGAAAGCAACACCCGCGGTCGAACGCCTTGCTCCTGCCGCTTCGCACGTCGCACTTCGTTTCCCGCTTGGCGAGCGTCCTCGGCCGTAGCGTACTTCCGGGGCCTACCGCGCAATCCGCTAGGCCCCGGGAAAGCGTCCTCCAACGCGTCGCAGTCGACTGTTGCCACAACCGCCGCCGCTGCTGCGTGACGTCAGCGACGCAACAACTGTTTTAGGGGCGAAGCTCCTTATAGCGGCACCCGTTCCGTCCCCGTCGTCGTAGTAGTAGTGTGTAACCAGTAGTGTGTAACCAGTCTGAGAAAAATGAGAAAAAAATTCCGAAGTTGTGTCCGTAGCGCGGAATCGAACCAGGGACCCCTCGCTTCCGAGCGCGCGGCGTTAGCCCACTACGCCACGAAGCGGACATGGACACACGCACCACGATGGCAATAAATACCCAACCATAGCCTCCTCTGACCCAACATTAACGAAAGGCCGCGTTTCTAGCGCGTTTCTAACGCGTTTGTGCTAGCGCGTTACGGCCCGTGTAAGAAGCTGGTGTAAGACGCTGTGGCCTCTCCGCCTTACCTTCAACGCGTTTCGAACGCGCTGCCCAAAGCGGTGGCAAGTCAAGTTCAAGTCGAGGAGCGTTTATGAATACGGGGGGTATACTCTCTCAGCAGTCATGTGATGGCGTCGGCAAACGCGGCGCACGTTCCGGCATGTGTAAATGGCTGCGTAAGACGCTGTGGCCGCTCCCCCTTACTAGAGAGTACTGCACGTTTCTAACGCGTTTGTGCTAGCGTCCCCTTAAGCGGGAGATCCGATGATTCCCTCCGGAGCTTCGCCCACTCATCATCATTCACCCCGTGGATATGCTGTGATTTTTTTCCTTTTTTACAACGAAGCTGCTTGTGGCTAGGGTTCCATGCATTTTTCTTCTGCGTCAACTGTGGGGGTCTTCCCCAACCCGTAGCGCGTGTAATCGCAGCTACGTAGGGTTCGGGCGAATAAGGCAACCAGCGAGTCAACTTAACAACGTTTATTGCTGTCAGCAATAAAACACACTTGTAGAGGGAAGTCCGCTCTGTATAACAACTAATAAAATAGGCTTGCCTCGTCGCGTGTGGTAGTCACGCGAACGAGGTCACTCACGGCTTTCAGCAGGTAAAAATCCGTCCAGGCAGAAGGTCAAGCGAGGTCAGAGAGAGCGGGGGTCTCTCGGTCGCGCTCTTTTATGCCTTTTTGCCTTTCCGCGAGGGGAGTGTCCTCCTCGCCCGCCGGATGCTTTCCCTCTTCCCGCGCGGCACGCGCGTCGCGAGAGGCGAGCGAGAACCGGGAGAGGGCAAAGTGCATTTCTCCCGTGTTCGCCCGGCTCCCGCAGCGCGCGGTGTGCGCGCACGAGATGTCCACACGGCTGCTGTCGCGGGCGCTCCGTGCGCCGGCGACGGGCGAGCGCCCGCGGGAGAAGGTGGCAGCGTGTGCTCCCCCACACAACAAATACTCAGGTCCCACGCGAACGCGCTCGTGCCACTGCTGGCGCGTTCGTCGTCGTCTTCTTCCACTGCTGGCTCGTCGGCGTCCCTCGGATATGCATTTTGAGTAGATCAGTTATCAATTATTAGGCACCATTTTCAATATCAGTAGACTTCCAGGTAGATAATAAAGGTTTCTCGAAGATTTGCCGCTGTGCAACCCTCGTCGATCATGTCTACGTTCGCACCACCATCTCTTTGTTGGCGTTCCAATCGCTTGCGTATCTAGTTTCCTTTCTTTCCGCTCTCCCATGGTGGCGGTGCCGTCGAAGTCACGCGTGTCTAGTTTCGTCCGGCTCCTCGGGGAGGCGGTCCCGTCGTCCACGCGAATGTATAAAAAAAAAAAAAAACAGAAAGACAAGTTGCCGTTATCCATTTTGAATTTCACTTCTCTACTGTCGTCGTAATGGTACGGCCGCGTGTAGTCCGGACTCCTGAGGAGCAACACGAATACGTGCTAAACTGCTTCGCTGGTCATCCACCTTCACAGAGTTGAATGGCTCATGATTTTTCTGCCTTCGTGCGCCGCTCGTTCCCCTCTCCACCCGCCTCTCACCCGGAGAAGGTCACGTGGTTGTTTTTGTACCATTCGACTACGCCGCGATCTTTCCAAGGCCATCGCGCAACGAGCCGCTTAAGGCTATCGCCTTAATAAAGACGGATGCAACCGCTAGAATACGAAGACCTTCTTTCATGCCGCGCACAACTAACGACTGGAACTACCTACCGGCTTGCATTGCATTTGTCACCGACAGTACACTTTTTCGCAAATGTTTATTTGATCTCTCTCTCTGTCTATGCGTGTGCGTGTGTGTTATCAGAGATGCTGAGGCCTGATTAATTTTTTTTTCTCGTTCTAATGTACACCTGTTCGCGTGGTGCACATTCGCTTCGTATTCATATTATGTACGCATCTGGCTTATTGTTAACCGCTGGTGGCTTTTTTCCCCCTCCTTTCGTTCTACTAGACACAATTCATGCCATCCTTACTGTTTGTTATAGCTGATGTTGCTCAGTGTTTTTTTTTCTTTGTTTTTTTACCAAGTGTATAATGATGCCGCGTATTTTCAGAATTTTGAATTGCTATTTTCAATTGTAACCCCCCACTCCCCTCTTTGAAGATTAGGCGATTGAGGGTATTTGTAATAAATAATAAATAAATAATAGAGAGAGGGAATGTGGGCTACGGTTAACAACCGTAGTTTCACTACGGTTGTTAACCTTTATTGTAGCACTTGATCGACGGAGAAGGGAGCCTAAGAGAGGCGCGTGGACCATGGTGTGGCGGCGCCGTCTTCGCATTCTTCGTCGAGTACCCCAGCAAAATCTGTCCGTCAGGCGAAAAATGTAATGCCTTGTATCTGCACAAAATGCGTAATTTACGAAGTTAAGACAATTAAGCGTTATAGTAGTGCATTTGTGGATGATTGGTAGCTTTATAAGTGATATGAAACAATCACCCCCCCCCCCAAAAAAAAAAGATAGAAAGAAAGTTGATCAGAGTGAATTCCCTTAGCGATGTATAGGGCTCCATAGAAAATGCATGGGGAAGCCTATACGATAGTAGGGGTCGGCCAGCTTGAAATTAGGGGTGAGCCAACTTGAAATTTAGGGGTTGGCCCAATTTAAATTTAGGGGTTGGGCCAATTGAAATCCTTGTTCTCTTGCTTTCAAGATGCTTTTTTTTTCTTTATCCCTCTCTCTCTCTCTCTATTACATGAAGATTCCGAGCCACGACGACAAAGTCGCGGCTCGTGGTGATGATATGTGCAGGTGAGGAAGATGAGGTGCAAATGTTGTGCTTACACTTATTTCCCCCTCTGGGCGGAAGCGGCTAACTTGTAACTTGGCCGCGGAAAAGAGTACCATGAAACCCGTCGTATACGACGGGTTTCATGGTACTATATATATAAGGTTTCAAACGAGGCACGTGCACAATTTCTGTGCGGCGAAAACGACGATCGCAGGAAGTACAAAGGGGCAAGATGCGGTAATTAACGGGAGAAGTTTGTTCAATAATCCGGTAGGGTCCAAGAAAACGACTGTCGAATTTGTCACATATACCGGGGACACGCACACGTGTCCAGAGTAATACTTCGTCGCCAGGGTACAACATCACACTGCAGTGAGTCGAATCGCAGCGACGCTTGCGAGCGTCCTGGGAGATGTGGCGGCAGTGGGCGAGGCTGGAAACAAACTATTCGGGAAAAGGCACTGCCAATGAGACAGGAGCCGATAACAACGATGCATCATTAAGTTGGTGAGCGGCCGTAGACAAGGAAGAATGGGGAAAAGCTGGTGGTACGTTGAGGTGCGGTGTTGTAGGCAAAAGCTACAAACGTTAGGATCGCATTCCAGTTTGTGGGGTCCGGGCTGATGTACATTGAGATCATGTCTGAGAGTGTGTGATCGAAACGCTCGGTCAAGTTTCTGTCAAGTTTCAGTCAAGACACTGTATATCAGTCAAGCCATTAGTCTGTGGGTGGTAGCTGGAAGTTGTCTTATGAACAGCGCTGGTGCCTCGTAGTACTTCAGAAAGAATGGAGGAAAGGAACAGCTTGCCGCGGTTACTGAGGAGAACGCGTGGTGCTCCATGGCGTTAAAAATATGCTTCGTAGGAAAAAGTCTGCAACTTCATAAGCTGTGCCAGAATGTAGAGAAGCTGTCTCCGCATAGCGAGTGAGGCGATCAACAGCTGTCACAATCCAGCGCTTACCGTTGGCGGTCAGAGCAAAATGCCCATACAAGTCAATTCCGACGACCTCAAATGGAGAGGCAGGACAAGGGAGGGGTTGAAGGGGCCCAGAGGGAGCAGATGAGGGACGCTTGCGGCGTTGACAAGGCACACAAGAGGCAACATACTTGGCCACGGCTGAGGAGTGACCAGGCCAAGAGAACCGTCTTGGGATCCTGTCGTAAGTCTTGTGATATCCAAGATCACCTGTCGTTGGATCATCGTGAAAAGCTTGTAAAGCATCGCTTTGCAGAGAATGGGGAATGGCGGGAGCCCACTTGTTGCCATCGGGGTGATAAATGTAGTGGCATAGGGCCCCTTTGTGCAACTTGAACTGGTCAATTTGTCCACGCAGACGGGCGTTTGGGGGAGAAGAGGCGGTCAAAAATAGTCAGGCAGTATGGGTCTGCACCCCGGTGCGCAATAAGGACGTGATGGCAGTCAGCGCCTGGTCAGTCCAGTGTTATTTGTAAAGGGGATGAAGGTGGCTCGTGAGAAGGGCTTTGGCGGGGAGGCGTTGGTGGAAGATGCGAGATCGGAAACGGGCAACGAGAGAGAGCATCGGCGTCTTGGTGCTTCTTTCCAGATCTGTATGTTATATCGAAGTCGTACTCCTGTAAGCGAATTTTTGTAAGCGTCCAAGGCGACCCGATAAGTTCTTCAGCGAGGAGAGCCAGCACAATGCATGGTGGTCTGTAACGACCGTGAAGCGGCGCCTATGTAGATACGGGCGGAATTTTTGCACAGCCCACACAGCAAGGCATTCCTGCACAGCATCATCATCATCAGTCTATATTTATGTCCACTGCAGGACGAAGGCCTCTCCCTCCTCAGTAATGGTATAAATTTTCTCTGCTATTTACAGGCAACGACTGGCATAGATAATGACTAGCTCACGAGCGCTATGGTCAGGTTGTAACAGAACAGCGCCAATACCATGACCATTAGCGTCAGTGCATGTGGACGATGGTAGGTGCAGTCGTGTCAAAATGGCACAGTACCGGCTCGGACGTGAGGGCCCGCTTTAGAGCCCGGAAAGCTGCTTCGCACTCCTCTGTCCAAACGAAGGGTACGGCAGCTCCAAGAACTTGGTGGTACGGGGACGCAAGAGTTGCGATGTTGAAGTAGGACACGAGGATAAAACTGCGCAAGTCTTTTTGACGGTCCGGGCGGGGAGAGTTGAGGACTGCGGCAATCTTCTCCGGGTCCGGCCGAATCCCTTATTTACTAAGTGTCCCAGAACCTTGATGGTCTTGCTCGCGAAGCGGCATTTTGTGAGTGCGTGCCTGTGTGTGTTCAGCTGCAGTCCAGCCTTGGCAAGACAGGTTAGAACTTCATTAAGGCGCTCGAGATATGAGAATGTTGAAGAAAATACAACTACATCGTAAAGACAGCACAGTCAGGTCTTCAATTTGAGAACACGTAAAACACTAGTCTATCATGCACTCGAATATGGTAGGCACGTTGCAGAGTTCGAAAGACATCACGTTGAATTCGTAGAGCCCGTACGGGGTTGGAAATGCCGTTTTCTCCTTGTCAGACTCGTGAATTGGTATTTGCCAGTATACCAGATCGAAGATCAAGGCTGGGAAAGTACTCATCGCCCTGCAGCGGGTCCAACGCGTCATCAATTAGTGGCAGGAGATAAACGTCTTTGCGTGTGATTTTGTTGAGGGCGCGGTAATCGACGCAAAACCGTACCGAGCCGACCTTTTTTCTGTGCAAGAACCACTGAAGAAAACCAGGGACTTGTGGAAGGGCGTATTATATTCCGTTCAAGCATGTCGGATGGATTTTTTTTTTTTTTTGATAACTTTGCGCTCGGTAAGAGACACTCTATATGGACGGCGGTGAACGATGCATTAGCCATCGGTCTGAATGAGATGAGTAGCGACATGCATCTTACCGAGGCGTCTTAATGCGACAGGCATCTCAATGGACGTCGAACAAGGCATCATGATTTTTCATCAAATGGAGTATAGATCTCGGGTCTGAGCGGGTGAAAACTCTGGGCTGATGGAACTTCTCAGAAGAGAGGAAGAGCCGAGAGGAGGCAATGTTGACTCCGTCGGTGCAACAATAAGGGGAACGAGGACAACGGTTTGAGTATCAACAGCGCATGTGATAGTTACTCCACGGGGCAACAATTGGGGATCGGGAGTAGTATTCAATGCAGTAAACATTACATACCCATCGGTGAAACGAAGGACGCTAGGAGCGATCACAATTCACCTAGATGATCTTCTTCTTCTTCTTCTTTCTGGGGTTTTACGTGCCAAAACCAGTTCTGATTATGAGGCACGCCGTAGTGGAGGGCTCCGGAATAATTTCGACCACCTGGGGTTCTTTAACGTGCACTACAACGCAAGCACACGGGCGTTTTTGCATTTCGCCTCCATCGAAATGCGGCCGCCGCGGCCGGGATTCGATCCCGCGATCTCGAGCTCAGCAGCGCAACGCCTTAGCTGACTGAGCTACCCCGGCGGGTAATTCACCTAGATGAGATGCTGCCATAACGGTGAATCAACACGTCGCCGTGTATACAATCTCTGCGGGACGAACGGCGATGACTTGTTCGGCTATGCGCATCATCTGTAGAATGGCATTGGTGACTGATGTCGGTCAGGGATAGGAGGCGCTGGCGACAACTGATAAAAATGGCATTGTACAACAGGGAAGACTTGCAGGGATCAATAGACATCTGTGGTAAAGAGGGAGATAGCTTAGGTTTGAAGTTTAGTAAAGAAAAATCGGCAGTCATGAGTTTTAATGACAATCAGTGCAGCGAGCATAGGATACATGTAACCTTCTGGAAGGTTACACTGGAGGTAGTGGATAAGTACAAATATCTTGGAGTGTGGATAAACAATGGGGCTGAGTACCTAACGGCACATGAAAAATATGTAACGACTAAAGGCAGCAAGAATGCAGCTGTGATGAAAAATAGGGCAATGTGGAATTACAATAGGTACGAAGTGGTGAGAGGGATTTGGAAAGGGGTGGTGGTCCCTAGTTTGACTTTCGGCAATGCGGTCTTGTGCATGAGATCAGAGGTTCGAGCAAGGTTGGAAATTAAGCAGCGAGGGGTAGGTAGGCTTGCTTTGGGAGCACACGAAAATGCACCAAATCAGGGGGCCGGTACAGGGTGACATGGGATGGACGTCATTCGAGGGCAGGGAAGCTATAGCACCAAGATAGAATTTGAGGAGCGTTTGAGAGAAATGGCGGAAATGCGGTGAGCAAGGATAATTTTCAGTTATTTGTACATGAGGAATGTTGACACAAAATGGAGGAAGCTGCCCAGAAAATTGTCAATCAAATATTTGGACTGCAGGAGGGGTGCAAACCAAGAAACAGCGGTTAAGAAAAAGGTTAAAAAAACAGAGAGGGGTGTGTGGGAAAACAGGGATGCAGACGAAATCAGCACTGGGCACATGCAGAACTTCCAAGCAAGAAATTACCAAAGAAAATATCTATGATAATTCTAGGGGAAGCTCTTTGTTGTTTGAAGCCAGGACGGGAGTATTGCGGACTAAGATGTACCGAGTCAAGTACCAAGGTATAGACACGTTGTGCGGTGCGTGTTGAGAGGAAGTGGAAACGACTGAACACCTCATACTTTTCTGTAAAGGGCTTAAACCCTACAGTGCAAAGCAACGGGGCTGATTTTTTCAAAGCATTGGGGTTTAGGGACAGTGGAAGCAAAATAGACTTTAAGCGGGTAGAAATAACCAAACGGAGGTTATCTGATTGGTAGCTAAAATCAAGGCCCAAGGGTGAAATTTCACCCTCCACAAAGTACAAAATATGTTAATAGTCACGGCTAGGTGGCGTGTGCCACCGCCCGATTTAAAGGGTTCAGCCTCATCCATCCATCCATCCAAACGCGGAGGCGGACAACAAGAAATTCCAACCCAGAATTAGTTTGTGAGTGCGCTCACGTAGCACCGCAAATACTATGTGATGACGGATACCATCGATGACGGATACCAACGTACAGCACATTGCGCGATCGGGTGAATTGTGGCATCGTTTGTTCCACGCAAAGGAGCGCCGCAGTATGGTCACTTTCCGTAGACGGGAGTGTAAATGAGCCCCAGTGATAGAAATTGCGGCACTATGCAGTGTCACTAACGACGGCGCTTCTCGTCCTGTTGGCGCCGTCGGCAGAACCGAGAAATGTGCCCTCGGTACCCGCAGTAATAACAAAGAGGATGGGACGTACGCCAAGCAGAGTAGTGTGGTTGAGCTGTGTGTGCAGATGTTTTGGTCACATGACACATCGCGGCGACGTCGGCATATATTGTTACTGTATAGGAGCGCGTGTAGCGTCAGAACACGTGACACGGGGAGTGGACGCGAGCTCTTTTTTAATGATTACTAGCAAACCGGTCGCAGGAGGGGAGGTGACGGTACCAGAAGCCCAGGAAGAGCATTTCGCGCGGAGTTCCGCACGTACAAATAGCACGGATAAAAGTGCGCAGGGCCGTAGCCTCAGGGAGACGACCGTCATACGTATATCTGCAGTGTGAACGCGAAGGGATTGCTGTTCCTCAACGCGCTGGCACATGGTGATGACATCTTCAACGGCGGTAGGGTTCTGTGTAGCCAGAGCGTTGAAGCCGTGCGATAGTGTTGATTCCCTTTACGGGACGAACGCGGTCGCTTTCTGACATAGTGGAGTTTACACGCCTGCACAGGGCGAGGACATCTTCGGTGTAAGACGTGCACGATTCTCCGGAAAATTGAGCACGCTGGTCGAGCTTCTTTTTTGCGATTTCAGTGCGAGTAGCAGGAACGCCAAAAATATCATGAAACTTCCGAGTGAGAGTGGTCCAGTCAGGGAGGTCAGGCTCGTGGTTTAGAACCAAGTTTTGGCGACTTCGGAGAGGTAGAAAGCGACGTTGTGGAGTTTATAAGAATTGTCCCGAATATTGTAGTCGATGAATCGATCGTAGTTCTCGATCCAGTCTTCGACGTCTTCACCGAGATAAGCCAGCGAACACTTGGGGGTCACGTTGACCGCTACTGATGGCCCAGGCGGAAGAAGGCCGCGCAGAAATGGCGGTGTCAGTTGTACAGGGTGGGCCATGACTGGACATTGCAGCAAACGGTGGGGTGACGCGACGACCCGAGCGGAGCTCAGGGGTAAACGGTGAGAGGACTGGGGAACAAGAAGCTGATGATGATGATGATGCCTTATTTAATGGCGCAAAACCACTGTTGAGGTTAGGCCACGAACCGGGTGGTAATTCTCCACCACTTCAGAGGAACTTCTTTATTAAATGCGAAGCATTTCTTGGTGAACATTTGCTACTTCGACAGTATTTATCTATCTAGCCGCATACGTCTTTGTGCTCTCATGGTCGTTTCGTTTACTTGGTATGTACCAAAATTGGCACACTATGACAAGAGTACATGACGAACATAAATGTTATGTCATGACTTGAATGTCACGACATGCGTGTCATGTAGGTCATGAAATAGCCGCCTAGGTCTTGGTGCTCTCATGGTCGTTTCGTTAACTTGGTAAGTACCAAAATTGGCATAGTATGACAGGAGTGTATGACGAACATAAGTGATAGGTCGTGACATAGATGTCATGACATACGTGTCATGTAGGTCATGAGAATGACCCAGCGAAAAAGATCAACAATCAAAAACCACTGAAATTGGTTCGGACGTGGGTACTAATTGAAGGAAACACTAAAGGATGCTGGTAGAAGTCATAGTCATGAGCATGACTCAGCAAAAATGACAATGACTCAGCGAAAAAACATTAGCACTCAAAAACGATTGAAATGGGTTCGGACGTGGGTACTAAGTGAAGGAAACACTAAATGATGGTGGTAGAAGTCATAGTCATGAGCATGACTCAGCAAAAATGACAATGACTCATCGAAAAAAGATTAATACTCAATAACCTCTGAAATGGTTTCGGAGGAAAGCACTAAGTGAAGGAAACACTAAAGGATTGTAGTAGAAGTCATAGTAATGAGTATGACTCAGCAAAAATGACCATGACTCAGCGAAAAAAAGATTATCACTCAAAAACCAATGGAAGGGGTTCGGCATGTGGTACTAAGCCAAGGAAAGAGCTAAAGGTTCATGGTCGAAGTCATAGTCACGAGCATGACTAAGGCTTTTGCCTTGAGATCTCTTAGGCGCAGCTAAAGGGATGCCCGAGGACTCATGACATGAATGTCATGACATGCGTGTCATGTAGTTCATGAAACAACCACCTACGTCTTGGTGCTCTCATGGTCGTTTCGCGAACTTGGTAGGCTCCCCGCACACTGCTTCGCGTATCATCGATTCCCACAGGGCGTGGGATCTGCCGGCTTTCTGTTGTTGCCTCCACACGTTTGTTCTCGAAGATTCCGAGCCACGAACGACGACAAATAAGTCGTGACTGGTGCTGATGATGATATGTAGAGGTGAGGAACATGGGTTGAAAATATTGAGCTCAGGACACGCACGCACGCACGCACGCACGCACGCACGCACGCACACACACACACACACACACACACACACACACACACACACACACACACACACACATATATATATATATATATATAACTTGCATTAATTATTTGTGCTGATAAGGTCACCCATAACGGATCTAAAACATCGCAACGAGTATATATATATATATATATATATATATATATATATATATATATATATAATGTGTGTGTGTGTGTGTGTGTGTGTGTGTGTGTTTGTGTGTGTGTGTGTGTGTGTGTGTTGTTATTTATTTCGTGCGCGTATTTGTTTATGTCGGTGTGTATGGGTGCTCGCATGTTTCACTGAAAGAAGTGGTTCCTGCATTAATTATTTGCACTGATAAGGTCACTCACTAACAGATCTAAAACATCGCAACGTTAGCACAAACGATGTCGTCAGCACAAGCGTAGAATCACAACGATAACAATTATACGTACGGCATACATACAGATGGAAGACATGGGTTACAAGCTCTAGCTTCGTAATTAAAAAAAAAAAAAAAATGCTGGCGTACGTCATCGGTCACACACGCGTGTAGGTACAGGTCGCTAAGGACTTGCCCCATCATGTTAGCGCATGGTCAAAACAAATTTCAAGGCGGGCATTTTGCGGCGGCTAGCCACCAAAATTCTTTTCCGCAATTATATGTGCTTTAGCTTCGGTGCATGTACTGGAACAGCGGAAGTGAACGTTTGCAGGAGCGTTCAGGCGTTGAAGCTACTACGTGCTGGAAATTTTCGACGGAGCACCCCCGACTACGTACACCGTTCCGATTAAATGTTAACGAATGACGGCGCAAGTACAGCGGTACTAAAGGAAAACTCTTGTGGTAATTCAGTTTCCGCTTTTAGACGTGCTCAGTTTGCTAAGGACCAATGAAGGCACATTCGCGAGTGGTCGCTTGAAACATAATCAGCCGGCTTCGCGTATTTTAAACGCGCGCGCCGTGGACGGTCATGCCGACTACGCAAGCGTTCGGGCATAGTTCGGGGTCGTGCGCGCGCGCGCGCGCGCGCGCGCCCTGCGGCATCTGAGGCCACGTGACAGTACGAGCGCCCTTAGCGCGCTCGATTGAGATCGAAGCCCGCGTAGCTCCAAACTTACGTGACCGTAAAGGCTCGATTCCGGGCCAGGCTCGCTCTTGTGGTTCCGAGCGTCCAGGCATGCCGAGACATCTGCACTTGCCGCCAAGCAGTGGTCCAAAAGGGCGATGAGCAGCACTCTCGAAATGACGCGAACTTCCATCGCTGCGTGGACGCTGCCGCGGCACTTTTATCAGAGAGCCCCGAAAACAAGTTTGACTACTAGCTGCTACCTGCAAGGGAACGGAAAAGCGGGCGGGCCGACGCTGCCGCAGGGATGGCTCGCGAACGTGCCTACTAACCTGTATAAACGCGTCGACAGAAAATCAGGGCCGTGTTTCGTTGTCTCCTTCGCGTTCCGGGCGAACGTTGTCGTGAAAAGTAGACTGGCGTCGAGATCTTCGCTGCGTGTTAGATTCAAAGCCTAGGGATTAGTGCGGTTTGGCCGTCGGCGTTCAGTGAGTGTACGATGAGCGCGCCTCCGAACATAATGACTAGTATAATTTCTGCGCGCCCGGTGATCGCGTTGATAGCGTGTTTTCTTGATCAGACGACACCGCATGACCCGTGACCTAGTGCATGTGTCGCCATCGTGCGTCAAATATTTTAGTTTAAGAAACGCTGAATAAAAGTTATTTCTTGTAGGAACGTCTACATGGTTATTGCCAGTAATTAGCTCTTTTTTGTTTTAAGTACGCAGTTTTTTTCTAAACGAACATTCTGACGTGTTAAAACTATTTGGCACATATTCTGATTAGTCTGGCCACAAGCTGCCTTGTTTTCGGTTCCTAGGGGGCAGCACCCGATTATTTGCGTGACACTTCTCTTCCTCGAGAAATCGGGAGCCGTCTGCCTTTCAATTACGTGGCACACCGCGGTGTCGGGGAAATTGCCGACATGGCGACCTACCAGACGTATCAGGACTTTATACAGAAAAACGAAGACCGCGACGGAATAAGGTTTAGCTGGAACGTGTGGCCGTCGAGCCGGCTGGAGGCGACGCGGCTGGTGATTCCCCTTGGCTGTCTGTTCACGCCACTCAAAGAGCGACCAGACCTTCCGCCGATCCAATATGACCCCGTCCAGTGCACCCGGCAAACGTGCCGGGCCATCCTCAACCCTCTGTGCCAGGTGGACTACCGCGCAAAACTGTGGGTGTGCAACTTTTGCTTCCAGAGGAATCCGTTTCCTCCCCAGTACGCATCCATCTCTGAGCAGCACCAGCCGGCTGAACTGATCCCGCAGTTTTCGACCATCGAGTACACCATCATGCGGGCCGCCTGCGTGCCGCCGATATTCTTGTTCGTTGTTGACACTTGCATCGACGATGATGAGCTGACGGCGCTCAAGGAGTCACTGCAGATGTCCCTGTCGCTGCTTCCGGCTAACGCTCTCATCGGGCTCATTACTTTCGGCAAGATGGTTCAGGTGCACGAACTAGGAAGCGATGGGTGCGCCAAAAGCTACGTGTTCCGAGGCACCAAGGACCTGACGGCCAAGCAGATCCAGGACATGCTGGGCGTAGGCAAGTTCGGGCAGCAACAACAGGGCGTTGCACCCCAGCAACCGCGCATGCCACAGCATCCACAGCAGCCGCAGCACCCACAACCCGTGCCGCCGGCGAGCCGCTTCCTGCAGCCGGTGCACAAGTGCGACATGAACATGTCCGACCTCTTGGACAGCCTGCAGCGCGATCCTTGGCCCGTGTCGCAGGGCAAGCGCCCGCTCCGGTCCACGGGTGTGGCGCTTTCCATAGCCGTCGGATTGCTAGAGTGCAGCTACCCAAATACGGGCGCACGAATCATGCTCTTCACTGGCGGCCCATGCACCCAAGGGCCAGGAATGATTGTCGGCGACGAGCTCAAGATTACCATCCGTTCGCACCACGACATCTCGAAAGACAATTGCAAGCACATGCGCCGTGCCATCAAGCACTACGAGGCTCTGGCTCAAAGGGCTTCTGGAAACGGACACGCTGTTGACCTCTTCTCCTGCGCCCTTGACCAGACAGGGCTGCACGAAATGAAGTTCTGCCCCAACATGACCGGCGGCCACATCGTTATGGGCGACTCGTTTAACTCGTCACTGTTCAAGCAGACCTTCCAGCGGGTGTTCGCCAAAGATTCACGGGGCGAATTTCGCATGGGCTTCAATGCACTGCTTGAGGTTAAGGCGTCACGGGAGCTGAAGATAAGTGGCTGCATCGGGCCGTGCATTTCAACCAATGTCAAGAGCTCCAGCGTCTCAGACACTGAAACCGGCCTTGGTGGCACTTGCCAGTGGAAAATGTGCACCCTCAGTCCCAGCACCACCCTGGGGATATTCCTTGAGGTGGCGAACCAGCACAACGCGCCAATTCCTCAGGGTGGCAGGGGGTGTCTTCAGTTCATCACGCAATATCAGCACCCGAGCGGTCAGAAGAGGGTTAGGGTAACAACTGTAGCAAGGAACTGGGCAGATGCATCAGCCAACCTGCATCACATTTCTGCTGGCTTTGACCAGGAGGCTGCAGCGGTGCTTATGGCACGTCTGGCGTGCTTCAGAGCACAGGGAGAGGATGATGGAGCTGATGTGTTGCGCTTTATTGATCGGACTCTCATAAAGTTGTGCCAGAAGTTTGGTGAATATGCTAAAGATGACCCAAGCTCTTTCCGGTATGCAGAGAACTTTTCCCTGTACCCCCAGTTTATGTTTCACCTTCGAAGATCGCAGTTCATACAGGTAAGCAACACTGTAGGCCATTGCACTGTAACTGTTTTTTGACGCCATGTAAAAGTTGTGAAAACATACAGCCATGACCGGTGTTCATAAAAATTGCTTGTATGATGTATGTGTGCACCCTACAGGTGTTGGGGATAGAGATTGAAAGCACTGATATTGCAGTTGAAGTCTGTGCGAGGATTCCCCAAGAACTCTAGTACATTCAGGGCAGACTTGTATGTAACGAATTACATGTAACCAATTACATTTTTTGGTGGACTTGTAATCGGTCTATTACTCTTTTCCTCAGTAACACTCACAGTAATTCAATTATTTCTTTCAGTAACCAATTACGTGTAACCATTTACTTTATTGACGAGATAAACTAACAAGCAGTGCAGATCTGAGCGATCTAATTTCATGGAAACTACAGTAGAACACCCGCAGTCGTTCCATGTAGCAGCCTTGCGAATGTGCATGCTCAGACAGGCAAACCTGGGTACTCAGTATTTGTTTCCCCTACTTAATGGCAGTTCATGTAACCTGTATTGTCAGCACCACATTCTGCATCTCGTGATGGTTTCATGTTTCTGTGCTACACAAGTGTCACCACTTTGGAACAATTATGTTCACTGAGTTTAGACTTTGCCTTTCCCATTGTGATAGGATAGTTGCCGACCTTTGCTCACCAATTTCCCTGTCCATGCCTCAATGTTTGCAATATTGGTGAAAGTGTTAGGGCACCTTCCCTGACCCTTAGCAAGAATGAACCACTGTGCGTCAAAGAGGACCCAGATGCAAGCATCGCGGCAATGGGTAACCACAATCTTGTGCTCATGGTTTTCATACGTTACAGCATCACCCTTCCTCCAACACGCACGTCAAGTGAGTTTTCAGTTTTGGAGCTGATATCTTAAAAAGAAATTGAGGAAAGATGGGGGGGGGGGGGACCGACCAAATTCAGTAAAGATAAACATTTTGTGAATGGCTACAGAAGGACGCGCTGAAAGTGCCAGGCCAGCTCGTTCGATTTACTATATTTGTGCAGCATTAATGAAAGTTGGGAGAAGAGTAACAAAAGTAACTGGGGATTACCTTTTAGTAAGTGCTCAGTTACTTTCGTGGGGCAGTAATTGGCCTCTGCAATCGCTTAAATTTTTTAATAAGGTAATTGAACTTGTAATCAGTTACTTTTTTCTTGTACTTGTACAAGGCTTATTCATGCTAGATTGTTCTTAGCTAGCTTTCACATTCACTGTGAATTTAAAAGTGTGAGGGCAGCCTAACATACAATTGCATCTTTATTTCTGGTACTGCAGCCTAATAGGCACATATTAGGGGCAAGCTGAAGCCTTTTTCTACCGTAATGAGATGGGGTTAGCTTGGAAGTGTTGCTGTTAAGTAATTTAAATCATCCCACAGGGTCCATTTAAATAAGATGGTCTTGCTATGACGCTGTCTTGGCAGCTTATCATCAAGATCTGCTGAACTAGGTTACAGTGCATCAACAACTTTTGTTGCTTATTAGGATATGCAAGTCAAACCTTGTTATAAAAGAGTGTTGCATCTGACACGAAAATACCTTTGTTATGTCCGATACTTGTTATAAGCATATATTTGTTACATGCCAAAATATCAGTGATAAAACATTTTAGATTTACGTCGTTATATCTGATATTCATTGTATCCATGCTTGCTATATCCAGGTTGGACTGTATTGCAGTGCTTCAGGTTATGAAGCTACATTGATGTACATGTACTTGTATATTTGTTTGATCAATGTTCAATCTTGGCTTCTGGAGATAGACTGAGCAGTCATTTTCTATTGAAATTGTGTTTTGATGCCTTTGACTTTTTTCACCCGAAGACAGTTTGCACAACTTGGTGCAACTCATTGGCACCAATTGCTTCTTTTGTGTAACTGTTGCAGGTATTCAACAATAGCCCTGATGAGACCTCATACTACCGGCACATGCTGAACCGTGAGGACATGACCCAGTCTCTGATCATGATCCAGCCCATCCTGTATGCATACTCCTTCAATGGACCACCTGAGCCTGTTCTGCTTGACACAAGCAGCATCCAGCCTGACAGGATCCTACTCATGGACACCTTCTTCCACATTGTCATCTTCCACGGTGAAACCATTGCTCAGTGGCGCAAGGCTGGCTACCAGAACTCGCCCGAACATGAAAATTTCCGGCAGCTGCTTCAGGCACCCGAAGATGATGCACAGGTCCGGCTACTGCACTTTCTTGCTTTGTTATCTAACGTTATTCATGATTACTGCCAATTTTCATACTCCATTACCTACATTGCAGGCAATGCTGCAAATGCTAGATAGACTTCTCTCACTGCTTGCATTTGTGACCAAAAAAATATGAGGGCTGTCCGATAAGTACTTAGCCTTCAAAAGGAAAACGAAAATTTTGGAATGGTGTCGATTTATTTCTCAACATAGTCCCCTTTCAACTCTATACACTTGACCCAGCGATCCTCCAACTTCTTGATCCTGTCAAAAAAATGTTTTCTCCTGAGCTGCAAAGTAGGCTTCTGTGGCGGTGATAACTTCTTCATTCGACTCAAATTTTTGTCCGGCGAGTGACTTTTTCAAGTTGGGAAACAAGAAGAAATCACTCGGGGCCAAATCTGGAGAATACGCTGGATGGGGCACCACTTCGTAGCCCAGTTCGACCAACTTGGCCGTGGCGACGGCGCAGGTGTGAGCTGGCGCATTGTCATGGTGGAAGAGCACCTTTTTCTTCATCAAATGTGGCCGTTTTTTTCGCAATTCGGCATCGAATCGGCCCGGTAATTCGGCGTAGTAGGGTCCTGTCACCGTTTTGCCCTTCTCAAGGTAGTCGACGAAGTCGCACCTTGAGAATTCCAGAAAATGGTGGCCATCACCTTTCCGGCCGATGCGACAGTCTTCGCCTTCTTTGGAGCAGGTTCTCCGGGTGCACTCCACTGTTTTGACTGTTCTTTGGTCTCTGGTGTGTACCAGTGGATCCATGTTTCGTCGACGGTCACAAAACGACGCAGGAACTCCTTCGGATTACGCTTAAACAGCTTCAAACACTGCTCTGAAGTGGTCTCACGGACGCGCTTGTCCGGAGTGAGCAAACGCAGCAGCCATTACGCTGACAGCTTTCTCATGCCCAAAATTTCATGCAGGATATGACCCACGCGGTCTTTTGAGATGCCTACTGTCTCAGCTATCTCGCGCACCTTCAGTCGGCGGTCTGCCAATACGAGGTCGTGGACTTTTGCCACGTTATCGGCCGTGGTAGCCGTTTGCGGGGCCCCTGGGCAAGGCTCATCAAAAACCGACGTGCGACCACGTTTAAACTCGTTGAACCAATTTTTGACAGGTTGCCATCGAAGGAGAAGAGTCACCGTAGACGGCATCCAGTCGCTCTTTGATTTCGCTGCGCGATTTCCCTTCCAAAAACAAGAATCGAATCACCGACCGATATTGCTCTTTTTCCATTTTTTTAACGGACACACAAAAAATCACCTGCTTCCTTTTCCTCAAGCGGCCAAAAACAAAACCGTGAGCCCGATTCGACTGGACCTTTGCATGTGTCCCTCTAAGAGAACGTACTCAACGTCAGTATATGTCTCATGCAATAGCGTCGCGCTCTCGCGGTGAGGCTAAGTACTTATCGGACCACCCTCGTAATACTTCACACATGAAAGAAAGCTATAGATATGCATCATGTAATTCGGTGAAAGATTGAGTGTCGTACTTTAGTGTTGCAAAAGATGATGTAACTATTACATGGAAGGTGTTGCTGATCTGAACCTATTTACCACCAAATGAGAGGAGCGAGCCCTTTCTGCGACCAGCCACAGCTTATTGCTTGCGCTCGCGACCAAAGCATAGTATGTCACATAATGGTGCAGAAATAATATACATTTGGACGTAACCTTATGTCCACAAGTTGTGATATGTGAAGTAGTTGTTCCATAAAAAGCATGACAGATAAAGCAACTGCACTGCAAAACGCGGGGATTGAGACTTCTATGACTGCACTACAGTGGAATCTCATTGATACGATCTTCACGGGAACCGGAAAATAAAGCGCATCATCCGAAAACAATATTGTCCAACGTATTATCCAACCAAATCATACTATCGGGAAAAGAAAAAGAAACATATTATCCCAAAATACTTATTATGCAGAATCATATCGACGAGATTCCACTGTACTCGTGGTAGCTTCCGCAGTGTTGCCTGCTAAAAATGTAACGACGTGTAGGTGTGTTGTTTCTGGACAAAGAATATAGAAATAGTCAGCAGCAAAACTTCCTCACATACTGCGTATCTCAAGCAATTCATGAGAAAGATTGCCTAGTTTTCTGAGTGCAGTTTCAGGCATCGGGTGACCTGTTCTGTGAATCGTGTGACAGCTGAGCCATCATTTGCAACTGAGACAAATTTCTGACAGAAATGGCAAAACATTGCAAATTTGTTGAAAACAGTCTTGGGCCTCACACTGTCAACAGGTGAGCAATGGCACAAATAACACGTAATTGGAGTACCCTCTGTGCCTTTGCATATTTCCTTAGCATCATACTCTGCACTTAGTGCCCTTGCTGACTGAAGGTCAGAAGTTATTGATAACTGTGGTGACAAAGGAGTGGTGGAGGGAGCAGTCATGTTTTGGCACTGAGCTGCCTGGCTCAGTATCAGCAATGGCAGTCACTCTCAAGTCTGGGAAGGTGGTTGCCCCCTCACTTTCAACGCCACTTCTTGCCGGCATGCATCCCTAGCCTCTGTGAGCTTTCCTAGAGAAGAGGTCCAACACTGCTCCAGAACCCTTCATCACTGCAGTGCACATTTTTCTCCGCAACACTGCATGAGTGCATTGTATTGAAGAGTCGCACATATCCAGTGCATTCACGGCACAGCTCACTAAAGCGTGGGTGTGAAAGACGCACATTGAAAAGCGGCACATACTCATTGCATTTGTGGCGCAGCTCGCTAAAGCGTTGGAACTGCTGTCCTTGAGGAACGCATGTGAGGTGGGTTCGATTCCGTGTAGCACGGGAGAAATTTAAAACATTTTCTAGTGGTACATTCGGCTAGTTAAAATTGCCTATCACGAAAGCGGCTGGTTGAAGGGCAGCCGGGCTCCTCTCCTGCTGCACGGCTGCATGCTGCTTCCCACTGCAAACGCTGCACCGTCTATCAGTACGACCGTAATGTTTGCACTCAGTGCAGGTTTGATTCCGCTGAGCATCAGAAAAATTAAGAGGATCGTTCTTGGCACATAAGTTGGCGTCAAATACATTCATATAAGGATGGCACACACCTACTGCCACCTACCCAGTGACACAAGTTGGTATCAAACAGGTTCATTGAAGAGCGGTACACACCCAGGCCACATACGCCGTCCTGCATCCCCATTGACCCATGTCGCCTCACAAAAGTGTGTGAGGTACCCTAAGTGTGATAATCGCATTAAATGGTTAGTGGTGCACAAAGGGCGAGCCCCCCACTCTCGTAAATATACACTGTCGGCCCTTGTCACGTTGGTGCTACTGTCCGTCGACAACCCTGGTGACTTCACGTGCAGGACCCTGCTGGCATCACAACTTGCAAAGAGGAGACCAAAAAAGCCCAAAGAGGAGTACAGGAAATTTTTCATGCGATTAGCATTCTTAGGGTACTTGACACACTTACCAAGGTCTTTCTGTCTGTCTCTGTCTCTAACCCCTTTCCTGCCAACTTGGGTCACTGATTAGTCCATGGTCTAATGGGTAGCACATCAGGCTGCTGTGCTAAAGAAACAGATCGGAGCAGAGATCGGAACCAACCGTCGGACCAACTTGGGTCACTGTGTATGTTCCACTGGGTATGTGCTGGTCTTCAATGAACCTCTTCCATGCTAACTTGGAACACTGAGTATGTGGCACTAGTTATGTGTGGCTATTCAATGAACCTCTTCCATGCTAACTTGGAACACTGAGTGCGTGCCACTTGGTCATTGCCGCTCTTCATTGAACGCCTTTGACACCAACTTGGGTCACTGGTAATGTGCCACTTTTCACTTACAAGAAAGATCCTTTAAAATTCATCCGATGCTCGGCAGAATCTAACCTGGGCCATGTGAGAACTTCGCGACTGTGCCATCGCTAAATGGCGCAGTGGGTGCAGTGAGAAGTGCAAGGTAGGAGCCCTGCTGCATACTTGTTTCGGCTTTGGCAATACAGTGTGTCAGTACAATGCTTCACTGCTAATCACATTACGTCGACATTCACTATGATATGGGTTCTGCCGGAATTTTTTTTAATTTGTGGCGGGTCCCCACCGTGCGTAGAGCTTCCATGTTCGTGAAAGATTATTGTCACGGTATACTGTGTGCGATGCCCGTGTTACTCACCGTGGTTGCATAGTGGCTACAGTGTTGTGCTGCTAAGCATGAGGTCGTGGGATCAAATCCCGGCCGCATTTTGATGGGGCAAAATGCAAAAACGCCTGTGTACCGTGTGTTTGGTGCACGTTAAAAGAACCCGTGGTGGTCAAAATTAATCCACTGAGGTGTGCCTCATAATCACTGTGTAGTTTTGGAACATAAAACCCCAGAATTAAAAAAAAGAAAGTGCAGGTGTTTATTTAAAATCTGTAATAAAATGTCAGAGGTAGTTTGGGGCCCTTTAACATTTTATATCCTGTTGGCAGTGCTTGTGGTATGTGATTCCTGGGAAATAGTGGTGTGATGATAGAATGGACATTTGTTTGGGCTTTTTTTTTTATATGTTGCTGTCCATTGCCTGCCTTTACAGGAGATCCTGCAGACACGCTTCCCGATGCCCCGATACATTGTGTGCGATCAGGGTGGCTCTCAGGCCCGGTTCCTGCTCTCCAAGGTGAACCCATCAGTGACGCACAACAATGCCTACAACTGGGGCCAGCAGGAAACCGGTGGTTCCCCTGTGCTCACAGATGACGTCAGCCTGCAGGTGTTTATGGAACATCTCAAAAAGCTGGCGGTTTCTAGCTCTGCCTGAGTCTCGCATCAGCAGGCTCCTGTCTTCATCAGATGCCTTTCAGCATTGTTCACAAGTTTTGAGAATATATCAAAGACTGCTTGCCACTTTACCTTGGTTCTCTTGCAAACCTGATCAAATCTCTGCCGTCAGAGTTCTTGTGCTGTTTTCTTGCTTTGTTTCGAGTCAAGAAATTGGCCTGCTAGACTTAATGCCAATGCACATCTTGCTGTAGAGATGGCACAGGTTGCAGTAACACCGTAGAAAGTGGTGACAGTCATGCAAGTGTCCTCTACCACATCAAAAAGAACACTAGCGAGGGCACAAAGCCGGTTGCAACAAACACACTGTTCAGGCAGTGAGTCGCCCTTTTAACGATTGCAAAGTGAGCCTATGGAACTAGTGGGGTATAAATGGCTGAGAATAGATGCAATGGGCTTAAGCTGTGCAACGTGCAATTCAACAGTTTGCCACCAATCACTTGGTAATTGCAACGCTTCTCATCTAGGAGTTCACTGTGGCCTTCCTTAAAATAGAGCACACAGTGCATGCAGTCATGATGGTCTGGCACTATGTGGGACTGTAAATGAGTTGAACACAGCCTTTTGTTGAAACCTGTTATTGATAGCCAAACTATCTTCTCCACAATTGTTGTCACTTTTTTACAGTCTCCTTCATAACTACATGATTATGCCACGCTTTCCATAGCCCAACAACATTCCCGTAGTTCGCACATTAACTTTGTGTAGAGATATTGGCCCCAACATATATCAGGATGAACCCAATAAGAAAAGTTTTCATCTGCATGACTCTCTTTTTTTATTGCTTTTTTTTATGCCCTCTGATGTTCCAATGCTGTTATGATCTTGGTTGGTGTAATTGACTTCTTTTCTTGCGCATTCTTGTAATTGTATGATGTGTAAAAACAGACTGGGAATAAATTAAATTTTTGCTGAAAAGCTTTTGACTTGCGTTACAAGTGCTGTGCTACATTCATTTTTCAAACTGGTAAGTGGTACACACTAAGAAAAGTTTGCACCCTATGGGGTTATCTTTTTACCAAACAATAATTGTCGTCTTGCATGCCTTTCCTTTCTTTAAGGCTGCACGCTCGGTACTTCCAGTTCACAAATAGCTTGCATGCTATCGGCATGGCATAGCATTCTTAACAAAAAAGTAGTAAGTGCAGAGTTTTCAAGAAAGGAAATGCACACAAGGCATATGTGTATGATAATTGTTGTTTAAGGATATGCCTTGAAGAGCTTAAACTTTTTAGAGTAAATTGATGTAATACATCTAGCCATTTTCATTTCTTTAATTTGGGTTTCTAGTATATAAGCCTCAATGCTGTTTTGCTGCAGATTCTAATGTGCTTAAAAATATTAAGTTAGAATTTCTTATATGGTAACTGTTTAAAAATTCATGCTGGCATAAGTATCTATTTGTTCATAAATAAATTATTTGATTAAGCTAAGTTACTCGTTCTATATTTACTCCATGCTCTCTTACAAAACCCATCTAGTACCTTCTGTTGCAGTTTTCAGGGATCGCTGAGCATACGCATCCCCTATTATTGAAGAAACTGCTTGGCATAGGTCATTTGGCTTTGGCACATAACCGAAAAACAAAGTGTAAGTTGATGCGAACAAGAGGTACTGCAGAGTGCTTCTGTCTCTTTTGCTTGTTCCAAACTTTACGCAGGTAGTTCGGTCATGTACCAACATGCTCATTTTATTAATGCTCTGGCAAATGACACTCCAGTGTACTGTGGATAGCAGAAAAGATGTTGTTTTTCTGCTAACAAACAGCTCTTTTTCAGCTCTTTTTCAACAAACAGCTCTTTTTCAACAACATCAAATGTTGTTGAAAAACTTGGCAAAATAATTTTTACGAGAAAAATAATCAGTATTTTTACAAGAAAGATGTCTCATTGTGAACCTCTAACAAAGAAAAATGGTGGCTTGTTTCCGCTAAGCGGTCAGAATGCAAGGATTGGTGTGCACTTTTCGCGATGCTGCACGCACACACATCAATAGCAAACAGCTCTTATGAACGAAATTGTGTCTCCCAAACTGCAGTTCATAACTACTGTGGGTTTGTGTGATGTTCAGCTGGGGGTCTACCAACGCAGTTAAAAACCTTGAATAAAAGGACTGTACATCGAACCTGCATTTCAAACTGCAGAAGTGTTTTTCTATTTTGCCTTAGGACGGACGGATGGAAAAAACTTTATTGATAAAAGCACCTGCGAGGTTGCTGGTCCGGGCTCAGGCCACCCGGCCAATATGTGCGGTGAGGCATAGCCTTTCCACCACTGCCCGGGCCCGCTGGATTGCCTATAGTTGGTCATGTAGATCTGAGCTAGTCAGAGCGCTTAGCCATCGCTCCTCGAGAAGGTCTGGTTCTATGTTGTCCTCTCTGTATATTGGTCTGATCTCTGTGCATTTCCATAAGACATGTGCCATGTCTGCGTGTTCGTGCTTGCAGAGCTTGCAGCTCGCTTCTGGGTATTGTGTGGAATTTACTCTGTTTAAGTGTACTGGGTTTTTGAAGGTTCTGGTTTGGAACCTTCTCCAATCTGTTCTTGAGATCTGTCTAGTTGTTTGTGCGGTTGTGGGTATGCTTCTCTTTGTTTATTATAGTGTGTCAGTATGTCGTGGTACGTGACTAGTCTGTCTCTGGCGTCCTGTATTGCTACTTCGTTGTTGTCGCCTCCTCCGCCACAGTCCTCACCCCCTCTGCGGGGGGTGCGGGGTGTCAGGCCGTCACTGTCAGAGCTGCGGTGGGTTAGTTCTCACAAGGCTCGGTGGGCCTTTTTGTTGAGGTTGGGAGGGGTGCTCGGGTCTTCTGTGGTTACTTTCCCCTATGTGTGCCGGGATCCATTTGAGCTATTTGGGTGTGATTTTGCCGTTCTTGAAGTCTACTGCTCTGCGGTTCAGGATTTTGGCCGCCTCCGTGGAGACCCAGCCCTTTGTGAAGTTCCTAATGGCCATCTTGGAGTCGCTGATTATTATTCTGTCTTGTTTCCGACCATTTATTATGGCCAATGCGATTGCCGTTTCTTCCGCTGCCTCTGACGATTTGGTCCCGACGGAGCGCACCGTCACGGTCTTTCCTTTCGTGTCTATGACCGCCATTGCGAACACACCACCGCCGACACCACCATTGTCGACCCTGTCTCGGGGTTACCGGGCGGCGTATATGAAGAGCACCCCCTTCCACGCGCCATGATTTTTGAGGATCGTTTTCGTGCAGCATTTTCTTCTTTCGACGTTGTTCTTCGAGATGTTTTCCGTGTTTATTACGGCTCGGACGTCCGGGTGTATCTGCATCTTGGGGCCCTTCATTCCATGGTAGTTTATGCCGATCTTTTCCATGATTTCTCTGCCCGCCTTGGTTATGGAGAGTCTTTCGAGTTGCGCTATCCTCTGTGCTTCCGCGATCTCGTCCAGCGTGTTATGTACTCCGAGTTGTTGTAGCCTTTCGTTTTTTGTGTATTGCGGGAGACCCACTGCCGTTTGTACGCTTTTCTGATCAGCACATCGATCTTGTCTTTCTCAGCCTTGTTCCAGTGGACGAAGGCCGTCACTTACGTGATGTGGCTGATCGCGAAAGCCTGGACGGCCCGTACCATGTTTCTTTCTTTAATACCCCTTCTGCTGTTGGAGACCCTTTGTATTAACCTAACGGGTCGCCGTGACTTTATTTTCCAGGCGCGTTATGGTTTAATTATGAGAGACCCAGGAATCTGATGTTCTGGACCATGGGTATCTCCGCGCCGTTTCTCGTGATTATTATGATCCCCCTTTTGTGTAGTTCCTCTACCGCCCAGCCTCCTGGGGCGTTAGAGTAGCAGTTCCGATTTCCCCGGCGAGCATTCTAGTCCGGTGCCCTCCAAATGATTCTCGACTGCCTCCACCGCCCCTTGAAGTTTGTTCTCCATCTCGCCCTTGCTTGTGTCTTTCGTGGTCTAAATCGTAATGTCGTCTGCATAAACTGTGTGAATAATGCCTTCTATTCGCTCCAATTTTTCCGATAGTCCGATCATGACGAGGTTGAAGAGCATCGGTGACACGACGGACCCTTGCGGTGTGCCCGCGCTGCCCATGTCTACCTGGATGCTCTCCTCCTTGTCTAGTCTGATTCTGGCTGCCTTCCTGTAAGAAAATTTCTGATGTAATTTTACGTTCGTTCGCCCAGGCCGAGTTGCGCGATTCTATCGAGGATGGCTGCGTGCTCGACCCTGTCGAAGGCCTTCTTTAGATTGAGTCTCAGTATTGCCCTCCAGCCTCGCCCCGTGGTGTCTATGACTTGCTCCTTGAGTTTTATCATGGCGTCTTGGGTAGAGAGCCCTCTTCTGAAGCCGATCGTGTTGCTGCGATATACGTCGTTGGACTCCAGGTAGCCGTTAACTCTTTTCAGGCAGGTGTGCTCCATCACTTTACCGACGCAAGAAGTGAGGGAGATCGGCCGCTTGTTCTGGATTTCTAGGGGTTTACCCGGCTTGGGGATGAGGATCACGTCGGACCTCTTCCATTCGTTGGCTATCTTCCCGTTCCACCAGCACTCGTTGATGTAGTCTCTCAATTGGCTCGTTGCCTGGTCGTCCAGGTTCCAGAGCATCTTGTTGGTCACTTTGTCGAGGCCCGGAGCTGACTTGGTCTTGATGGTCTGCAGGACTGCCCTGATTTCTTGCTGGGAAAATTCTCTGTCGAGGTCCTCGTTGGGAGAACCTGAGTAGTTCTGGTGTTCCACGGCTGGGGGTCTCTTGAGGTACAGCTTGGCAATTTCATCATCCATCTCACGGTTGTTTCCTTTGTACTTGTGTCTGATCTTGGTCATTACGGTTTTCGCCGCCGTCTTGGTGCCCAACAGCTGGAGCAGGTGCTTGAGGATCTCCCACATCTTGCCAGTGATCAATATCCACACTGGATATTGATCAGTTTGACTTAACGGTTTTTTAACATGTGCCAGACTGCTTGTGCCAAATTGACTTCTGAATTTTTCAACAAGGAAATACATCAGTCGTATAGTGCGAAGGCTGCCCTTGCAATTTTCAATTTCAATTTGTACAACATTTGTCAAAGGAAGCAAAGCCACTGGGTGCATGGAAATTACCCAAGTCCTGGCTGCATCATTTCAAACATGTAGAACTCCCAGTGAAATGAAGCAGGCACAGGATGAAAGTCGATCTGTAAAAATGCAATAAGCACACCTCTGAAGTGGTAACAAAGTCCAAATAATGCTACTAAAGTTCTTTATCTGCATAATAGAGTTTCACTGACCTTTTGCACTAGTATCAGAGTGCTCCAACAGGGCTAACAACATGTCGAATGTGCTCTTTATGTTGGGTGTTTTAAATTCATCTATCTCAAATAAAAATGTACATAACTCCTTAGTGTGGTGTATTACAGTGTACTCTATCTGTGTCTATATCAATGGAAATATAAGAATTCAACATTTCTGAGATCTTCAGCATAGCAATGGACTTGGGGTCTTTAATAAATTCCTACCTATGTACAAATTAAAAAAAGAGGCTCCATGGCATGTATTGTGTGAACATCACAATTAACTGTGAATAGGACTGCTAAATAGTTATGTCCCATTCAGTAACTTTTGCAAAATGAAGGACTTGTAAGCTAGACACTTGAAGCTTAAAACTACAGAAAGTTGAGCTAGTTGGTGGACTCATTGTGAAAGAAGGTAAGGCGTGCAGATACAAGAGAACCAGACAATACAAACGCTGGCTATCAACTGAAGGGTGCACTGTGGCAGAAAAAGACACAAAAGTTATCTGCGCATGTTCTTTCAGGATGAGACACTTCAAGCTTGATTTAACAGTTTAACAAGTTTTGTTTTTTAATGTGAAAGCATTATATGGCTCATGAAGAGGAAAATCCGGCGGCGTCCCCGGAGAAGGTTTGAAAAGTCGCGTGGTCACAGCCGAACGGATGGCGCGCGCGTGAGCGCTGGGTTCCTTGAAGCACTACTAGATGGCGTTCACCCCAGCGCATCCGCGGCGGCGCCGGCCGTGTGAGGAAAGAAAAAAATGTCACAGTTTCGCCCTAAGGGCGAAGCAATGAATGCGATAGCAACACAGCAATGTCATACGAAGGTGAGCGGCTTTGGTCGCAATATGAATTGTAGTAAACATGAGCTGATTAAGTAAGCAGGTGTGCTGCGACGTAAGTAGACCGAAATGAAGAGAGACTCGATGACCACGAGAAGGCGAGGGTGAAACGGTGGTGTTGATGAGAAGCGCTTCCCGTGGGCAGCGCGTGCGAAGGGACACACCTGTAGCGCTGCACTGCCGATCTGGGCAGCATTGCATGTGTAGCGTGCGTTGTAAAATGTGGCCCGACTATTACTAACTGAATGAACAAGTGTGGTGCGAGCGCGCACAAACAAACACGAATAGATCACACTGAATGACTGCAGACAACGACTGTCAAAACGCTTGCAGCAAGCATACGCCGCAGCGGGCGAAGGTACGTGCGGTCTATCGCTTCAACGGAAACTGAGCGGCGAATGCACGGCGCATAAAGGTCAGAGTCGTGTGGAGATAAGAGACGGTGCGGACGAGCGACGAGCGCGGTTGTTGGCAGAGTAGAAGTGCCCCCCCCCCCCCCCCCGCTCCCTCCGGCGCTGGCTTCCCGCTTCCTTGCTTGCGCGTGGAAGATTGGGTGCGTTCGCTCTCCGTGATAGCGTGCGTCCCCGCACGCTTCCGCTCGGGCATACGGCGCGCGGCGAAGATTTATCTATAGGGAACCTCACGGCGACGGCGACGCCGACGGCAGAAATCCGGTTGAAGTGTCCATATAATTGCTATCGCAATAAAAAAAGAACCAGAAAGCTCGCCTTCGCGCATAGCGGGCGCCGAAAGTGTTTCCCGGTTAAGATTGCAGTTTCCTAAGCCGGAGCGCGTCGCGGCGCTACCAGTCGGTGCGGTGATTTCGGTGAGTTGTGTTGTGCGCTCCGATGGACGAACCTTCGACTTCTCAGTCAGCGCTCAGCTCCTTTGGACGTCCACGCAAGTACGCGAACGAGGCCGAGGCGTTATTGGAGAGACGTCGCAATGCTTTCGCATTCGTCCACGTAGAGATACCGAAGTGCCCCTGATTTTTTAAAGAAAAAAAAATGTCACAGTTTCGCCCTAAGGGCGAAGCAATGAATGCGATAGCAACACAGCAAGGTCATACGAAGTAAGGTGAGCGGCTTTGGTAGCAATATGAATTGTAGTAAACATGAGCTGATTAGGTAAGCAGGTGTGCTGCGGCGTAAGTAGACCGACATGAAGAGAGACTCGATGACCACGTAAGGCGTGTGTGAAACGGTGGTGTTGGTGAGAAGCGCTGCCCGTGGGCAGCGCGTGCGAAGGGACACACCTGTAGCGCTGCACTGCCGATCCGGGCAGCATTGCATGTGTAGCGTGCGTTGGAAAATGTGGCCCGACTATTACTAACTGTGGTGTGAGCGCGCACAAACAAACATGAATAGATCACACTGAATGACTGCAGACAACGACTGTCAAAACGCTGGCAGCAAGCGCATATACGCCGCAGCGGGCGAAGGTACGTGCGGTCTATCGCTTCAACGGAAACTGAGCGGCGAATGCACAGCGCATAAAGGTCAGAGCCGTGTGGAGATAAGAGACGGTGCGAGCGAGCGACGAGCGCGGTTGTTGGCAGAGTAGAAATGCCCCCCCCCCCCCCCCCCCCCCCCGCTCCCTCCGGCGCTCGCTTCCCGCTTCCTTGCTTGCGCGTGGAAGATTGAGTGCGTTCGCTCTCCGTGACAGCGTGCGTCCCCGCACGCTTCCGTTCGGGCACGGCGACGGCGACGCCAGAAATCCGGTGGAAGTGTCCATATAATTGCTATCGCAATAAAATCCCGTTTCTACAGGTGAAGCGAAGTAGTTTCACATTATTTTCCCCAAGAGCAGAATGTCATTCGACAGCTGTACCTATAATAATTACTGGCGTCATCTTCAAGTTTGCGCAGCGGCTTGTGACGTACACAGGGTATGACAACAAACTTGGTGATTTTTGTTTACCTCTTCTGCAAAGCTGGGAGGCCATGTAATGTCATCATCAGCTTTCGATAGCATTTATTTCTGCCTTTTCTTCTTAGCTCAAAGAGTTGCTGAAGAGTAGCTGAAGTTGCTGAAAGAGTTGCTAAATCTAAGTGATAGCATAGCCAAAATTTGCTTTGCTCTCTGAAGGCCACTTTTAAAGTACATTGTGTAGATTCCAGTGCACCCAAGGAGGTTAAAGAAAAACTATTTTATTAAGCTCCTTGGGTACATCAGATTCAATACTTACAAGCACTACGTGCAGTATAGCTGAAAGAAAAAAAGTAGCAACCGCAATGGCACCGCTATGTTACTACATCTCAATTTTGTAGCGCTAAGATATTCAAAAACCAGATCCAATAACAAGCATTTACACATAAAACCGTTATAGTGAGAAACTCTATGGCGCCACCATAACAAGAGAGGAAGAATTACTGTATATAGGGAGCAACTCTAAAGAGAGGGATCGCGTGATTTGGCGTCTTGTCTGAATGTATCTTCGCGCGCCTGCACCGAGTAACGACTTGGCGGCGCCTAGAGTGTACTAGAATATGGTCGAGTGGGACGAGCGGCTGGGGCGGCGCATGCTTTGCAGTGAGGCGCCCGACGTGGAAAAATACTGTGGCGGCGCTGCAATCGAAGTGGATTGGGCCGCATCAAGGTCGCGCCGTTGAAAACTGCTGGCGATACTGCTCGGTAGGGTCATTTGCACTACTTCGCGCGCTGGTATTTGCGTTCAGACCTCTCAAATGGTGTTCATAATTGAATATGACATGTATATATGTCTTAGGAATAAAAGCATTTCTTTCTCTTCATTTTATTTTTTAATGCCGCTCGGTGATTGCGCGTGCATTGCGGCCGCAGTGTCGGCTTTCATTCTACTACGGTTCCCTTTGGAGAACAAATATTTTTCTCGTTCTTCAAGCAGCATGCATCTCTCGTGTGCATTGTTCCGCATATAGTTTTCCATCAGTAGGTCTTGCGAAACGCAAACGGAGAAACATATGTAACTAAGCTTCCTGCTTGCCGCTTCAAACAAGTAAAGCATATCTGCCCCATCCGGCACCTTGTACTCAGATTTCTTTCTTCTTTTGAGTTTTTTTACGTGCCAAAACCAGTTCTGATTATAAGGCACGCCGTAGTGGAGGGCTCCGGATTAATTTTGACCACCTGGGGTTCATTAACGTCCACTACAACGCAACCACACGGGCTTCTTGCATTTCGCCTCCATCGAAATGCAGCCGCCGCGGCCGGGATTCGATTCCGTGACCTCGTGCTCAGCAGCGCAACGCCTTAGCTAACTGAGCCCCCGCGGCGGGTACTCAGATTCACGGGAAGCATTGTTATTGAAAAAAAAAACTGCAGCGCAACATTCTATTCAAGTTTCCGCCTTCCTCGCGTAACAGAATGCGGAGTAATTGGTACGGGGTGATTTATCGCGGTCGGTGTCAATCTGGTGTCATTCTGGAAATTCATTTCAAGTGGATACGTTTTGCAACCTCACCAGCTTCAATTCGTAAATTGCAATATTTGTCGTAAAGTAATTAACTAAGAAGTTCATTAATCAATTTTGTTAATAAGTTGAATAGGTGTTTCTATTGCTCCTGCTACTAATGTCCGCCTCTTCGAATAACCCAGCTCATCAATAAAAATTGTACTAACTGCCACAGGAGATTTTTAAAATTCCCTAAAGATTAATTTTGAACACCCGGTATAGTGGATCGATAGGGCGTTGCGCTGCTAAACTGGAGCTCGCGGGTTCAATCCGTCGCGGAATTCGATGGGAACAGATGGAAAACACTCGTGTACTTCTATTTAGGTGCACGTTAAAAAGCCCCAGGTGGGGAAATCTAAACCGGGTGCCTCATATTCATATCGTGGATTTGCCACGTAAAACCCACAAATTTGAACTAAAAAAAAAAGACAGGTGGCTGCGTTCTTCGTCTTTTTTCTAGGAGTGTAAACAAAATAAATTATTCTCGAGTCTGATTTCCGAGAAAAACATGTTACGCCTATCCTATATTTCATATAGGATAGGCGTAACTTGCTTATATATATATATATATATATATATATATATATATATATATATATATATATATATATATATATATACTTTGTATCATTCTCAATGTACCCTTTGATTTAATTACGTAGAAATACATTGGTCATTCTTCCCGACACGCAGCTAATAAACCTGGTTTATTTCGCTTTAATATTGTTTTCTTCGATCATTGTCCCTGATCAATATCCACCGACAAGAAGCGCGCGTAAAATGACACGCTATCAATAATAAAATTTTCGTACGTAACTTCATGTTGCAGAGATGCCAGTTGCTTTTAGAAGACAGTGTTAAAAACAGTGGTTCACTTGGCTAAAACTACCTTTGGTACCCGCCGTCAAGAGACATGGGCGCACCAAAGCAACTAAAACATTTAAAAAATGTACTACACAGACGTTCTGCGAGAAAAACTGGGCGCCGCCAGCGTCCGCGTAGCGAACGCGCGCTCGCTAGCAGACGACGGGCTTGACAACGACAGCAAAACTGAAGACGACGCGTTGTATAATCCATGCCTAAAATATATATGTTGGGCAAGATGGTGTGAACATAAATTTGCAGTTGAAATAAAGCACTATTTTAAGAGCGTACTATGCGCAATCGGCCTCGGCGCCCGCAGCGAAAGTACGTTGAATATGCCGCGGAGCGCGTCTCCGCCCCAATCTAGTTCGCTCGCAGCGCCCTCGCAGAATTTTTCCACACGCGGCGCCTCAGCGGGAGAGCGCCGTTCGGCACACTCGACCATTGTCTAGTACACTCTAGCGGCGCCCCTGCGGTTACTGATTTCATTGTATGTGCGCTATGGGGAGTTTTTCTTCTAGAGTTGGTTATATTACTTCTATGAGAACAAATCACGGTAGTACAAATTCACGTCCCTCTGGTGGCATTCTCTGGTTGTGTTTAAGGCTATGCTTTTGCTGGTTGTATGCGTTTAGAGTAAATGCGGCAGAAGCGATTGCGAGAGCCGGAGACACGTCATTGACGTTAGTTTTGGACACCATCTACTGAGTAGGGTCCGGTAGGGTCCACTTTGGTGGAGTCTCTGGCTCTGCTAGGTGATGCAAAGTTACGTATGATCCATGCCCTAGAGTTATTGTTATGTCCCATGCAGCCATAGAGTTTCTCACTATAACAGTTTATAGTGTGAAACTCTATGGCTGCAGCGACTGTTCTTTCTGGGTAACAAAAACTAATCTCAAAAACTATGCTTTTGCTAACTGCATGCGCAAAAAGCAATTTTAAGGCTAGAATTACGCCTTTTTGCGTATTAGGTATTGATTTTTTATATCTTACTAACTAAATTACAATATATATGTATATTTGTTATAGATTCTGGGACAAATTATAACTGTTAAAAATTGACACAGAATAAACAGTAAACAAATAATACCCTCAGAGAGTCTAAACAAAATAGGTAGTGTCCGGGAGTGTCCAAATTTTACAAAAACGCGGGTCTTAAAGGCTATGCTTTTGCTGGCTGAAGGCGCCGAATGCGATTTCGGGAGCCAGGAATACGTCATAGACGTCAGGTTTTCCCTCCGTTACTTCTCTTCAAAGGGGAAGCTATCCAACTTTGAAGCGTTTATCCACTTGCGGCCATATATTTACTGTTTACATTTAGCGCTTTAGCTAGCGTGGCTGCATGTGATTGTCGAAGCGAAGCTAGCGAAGTTGTAGCGAGCTACCGCAGAGACCGCGAAGTTTCTACCTTGAACGTGTTCTGAAATACTGCGATGAATTGCCACAAACAAGTTTTATTGTAGTTTTTTCTTCAGATAACTGTCTAGCCTGCGCTATAAATGCTTTTCTGGAGTTTCTTCCTTGTATGAAGTGCAAAGTGCAGATAATGTAGCTGTAACTCGTTGTTTTTGTTACTTTCATGACTGGTTTAAATAAATACGTATTCAAGGTATAAAATATGGAAGCACTACTAGTGGCAACTCTAAGGTTTTCTCGCTTCTCGTCGTGCTTTATTCGCATTCCTAAAGAATGGGCCCGACAAGCAACAAATTTCAATGTAAGTCATTTCACATGTGATGCGACAATGTGGTATTCGTTGTTGTCCTTGGCTTCAAAATTGCGTTCAAAATTTCTTAAACCTTACAATCGGATCACAGGTTCCTGCTTCTTAACAAGCGCTACAGGAAGTTGTATGCTATTTGTAGCTTAGGTATCTGTTTTGAATCCAAGCGATGAGTGTTCATCGCGAGCGGATGCAATAAACATACATTCTTTTCAAATAGGAGCACGTGGTAACAATGTTGAAAATACAGCTGCTGGCTGTTACAAACGGTAGGAACAGCAGAGTGACGGCGATTAGATGAACTGCGAGTGATTCGGGGAAACCACTTCAGGCCACAAAAGGAACACATGCATCTTGCAAAACCAGTAATGACACGATATCGCGAATCAGAGACGCCTTATTGCACTAACTCGTGCGCATCAAGATCTTGCACTTATGTCGAACTTATTTCGCGCTATGTTACAGAACCCTTGTTTCACTAGTTGAAAGTGTCAAAGAAATGAAAAGCTTATAAACAAACGTCATTAAAGGTAATATCGGTTTTATAAACCTGCAGTATAATTAATTTTGCATATTACATTTGCATGCCCAGATTTTTAAAACTACATTTACTAGCAAAGACATTCTCTCTGCACTGTGGGAACAGAGTCGCAGTAACTTCATTTGGCTTCAGTACACCGAGCCTGCATACTTGCCAACTCGCATGGTTTCTTAAATTATAGCTGAGTAGCGCATTGGGCCATGTTAAACAATTTCAGTGATGGGAGGCACGTGAGGCAATGATGTTGCACATTGACTGTGTATGTGCCAGCACCACTTTCAGCGTCTTGACAGTAATAAAAAAGTGTGCAATTTACATTGAATCCATTAAAAAAAAAAATTACTCCTGTTCATCTACTGTACAAAAGATCTGTTTGCACATATCCAACTGTTGCTTTTCCCAATCAGAAGTTGCCAGGTGCTTGAAAATTCTGTAAAATTGGTTGTTTCATTTCCTTTAATGAAAATGCATTTTATGAAATGACTTCGAAGAAACAAACAGCAGGGGCAATACTTCTGTGATAAATTAGTAGAAAACCATATGTATAACTACAAACAATAACTTATTTGACCCACTGAAGGCCACACGCTGCAGTGCTAAGTTTCACAGTGGTTATGATTTTGCTGTATGGGGAAGACGTACATACATATCATGAGGAAACATTATCTTGCTTTACAAACAGACGAAATAATATGTCGGAATTCATGAAAATGTTCACTTTTAATCATGTCGCCATTTTTTTGTTGCACACATGATACAACCTCTGAGTGTATGTTTGCTACTGTACTCCTTCTCACCAACAATGTGCTGTGCAGTAAAGGCTGTTGATCATGTCAGCCAATCAGAAACAAGCACTTGCTATGACCCTTGGAGAAAAAACAAGGGCTTGCCCATTGTGTGGCACTAACTCTTCAGCCGTCATCTTGAAAAGGAGGGCACAGCACTCAAAAACATTACACTAAGGAGAGAGTGGATGACAAACGCTTGTGTTACCCACTCTCTTCCTTGTGTTGTGTTCTTGTGCGCTACCCCTGCTTTTCAAAATGATCGGATACGAACTATTCCAATTATTGACATTACTAATCTTCAGTGGTCCTTTCACTTTCTCATGAGTTAATTATGCTGTAGAATATATATATATATACACACATATATGCATTTTTATTCATACTCGGTCAATAGAGTGTTGAAAAGACCTGTTCTTTAGAACCATTTACTTAGGTGTGTATGGCAAGAACACATTTTCTGTTTGTTTAGACTGAGGAGTTAATCTAAAGAAACTGTACTGTTATTACCTTAGAATGCCTGATATGTGCAGAAATCCTTGAAGTTGCATTATGCAGAATGCATTTTGAAACTGGGCTTATTCTTGCTTTTGTTTTCAGGACGATGTGGTGATCTATGAGTTAAGTTCTGCTCAAACAGCATGCAAGGCCTTCGTTTCCTGGAATCACGAAACAACACATGATGATTGCATAGAGATAAGCACCCAGTTTGCTGAACTGTGTGGTTTTTGTGATGGTGAAGAGGTGAGAACAAGGCAGACTAGCCATTGACGGGAGACCTGATGCTTTTTATTTTTCTCCAGTTACATTTTAAAATCGTGATTGCAGTTCAAAACTTTATGCCCTCTGTCTCATGCACAAGGCCAGCTGCAGTGGATTAAGAATAACTTTCCGTTTGGTCATCATTTTGTTGTAACTGTAGGGCTATGCCATGTCACTCAAGCTTAGACGTTATTACAATTCATGCATACTCTGAGCTATAACTTTCTATGGAGTGTTGCACCTTCTTCTTCATTTTCATTTCTGCCATTCCTTGTGGCTTGCAGTATTGCCAATATTATATACATGATAAGTTCCATGCAGTATCGTTTTGTAAAGGGCTTGGGAAATTATATCATTATTCCTGTCAAGTTTGAGTGTCAGTAGACCTCAGCTTGGTAAGTAACATCAAATTCCCTCATAGCACCAACCAAACCTTCAAAGCGTATTTGGAGCTTGTGTAGGGTTGCCAACTGTCGCGAAAGTAGTGGAACAGTCCCAACTTTTGATTAAATGTCCCATGTCAGGACAGCCAAATGTCTCGCTTGCCTGTCTTTTCTTCTGGATAACAATAAATAGGCCAAATTTCCTCTTTAGAATGCCTGGCAGCTTGTTGGCACACTCTTCTTTTTTGCATTATCATAAGCATAAAGGCGGTTTTGTTTTTGTCATGGTTCTAGTTCTGTTCTAGGCCCTAACAGTTCACAGTACCTCTATTTGTATTGGCAGCTGTGTTAGTCGGGCAACTATACTGCACTTTTCATGTTGTAAATTACGACACAGTAGGACTAAAGAAATGTATGAATTTTGTTGCACGTATAAACTCCTCGCGCTGGCAGGGTCGGTCGTCAGCAGCCGCCCTCTCACCTTTGGCCAATCCTTCAGCCACTCGAGAGTTGACAACACTAGGCTTGTGTATTTGTATGCTCGTATAATTTGAGGCTTGGTTGTTTACTGACATGAACTTGTTCTGTTTAGAACACAGACCACCTGAATTACCCTTGTTTCCTTTGTGACATTTCATTTTCATTTCATTTATTTCTGAAAGTGCCCAAGAACAGCTCTACGCCTTAGTATTGGCGCAGTTGTGTTACACAAAGAGCATAAAATAAAAACAAACAAAACAGAAAACCTGAAAGAACAGTGGTACATAATGCATGGCCTTCATGCAGAGTTGTGTGACTATTAATTCAATCTTAGCTCTTGCAGAGGTGACCTGGGTTCCATAAATTTATTTAATGGAATTTTATTTATTAGGAGTTATTTATTATATTTATGTATGCTGCCATTTTCTGCAACTTAAAATAGGTTAATGGACAGTGCTTTGCAAGATGCACAAAGTAATAAATTCATTAATAATGAATTAAAATGGAGAAGTGTACTTAGGCCTGATCCAGCAACTGTTTTATCTTTCTTCATTTCTGCAGGTCACAGCAGAGAGAAGAGGAAATGTCCATTGTGCAGAACAAGTCGCAGTGCAAACGTCCAGTCTTAACGACTACGAAAAACTTGTAAGCACATCTTTTTTACTGTTTGAAGCCATAAACCTTTCCATTGGGCAAGCTGTAGAAAAACCAGAAGATGAAACTGTCATGAGGAAAGTATGCAACTCGACAGGCCTTTAACTTGCAGCTAAAACAAGTTTTTTTGTAAATTCTGTACCTATCTCATTGCTTTCTCTTTCTGTCCTTTCTGTTGTGTTGTGCTGTTTCTTTTGCACAATGTTGCTTGCCCTAAGCCATGATGTTGATAAGATTTTCTTTGCTTTTCTAATTTTCAATGAGGGTTTTGGATCTTACTGAATGCTGCAGTCCAGGCCACCTAAAAATTTGGTCACCAAGAATGGCCAACGAATGTAAGAAAGTAAATTAAAGTATCTCTTTCAGATAAGAAATGCTTGAATGTAAACCAGTCAAAGAAAGTGTCACAGTGCTTAAAGGATCTTACAAGCAAATCTGGGAAAGTCACAGGCCCCCATATTCTCTTGTAATAAGTAAAATGAGTCATGCTAATACTACATTTTATGCAGTTATGTATAAGATCTTGTGCTTGTAGTGACTGATTCCCTATGAGATAACTGCAAGTGTGTTGATACAGTATAGACCACTTATAACGTAACCGCTTATAGTGCAGGACCGGATATAGTGCGGTCTTTTCAGACTCCTGTTAATTTTTCATAGCACTCCATGTATACACGTATCGCTTATAGTGCAGTTGTACAAGGGAAACGAAATACCGGTTACAGTGCGGCTGCCTGGGAGTAGGGAAGTCGGCGGAGACAGCGAACGCTCCCCTCAAACGGGCGCCCCAAGGAGTGCTCGAGGAAGAAAGAGAGACGAAGTGGAGGAGAAGGGCACGTGGTGCAAACGAACAGCCAGTGAGGCAGAAAACAGAATCTTGAGTGCGAGTCGTGAAATATCACGGCGCGCATAGCGAGCGAGGGCCACGAAACTGCCAAAGCCATGCCGGCCTACGCTCGCTTCACGATAGCGGCAGTAAACGAAACTTCAGGGAGCGGGCGGCGCCGGCATGGCACGGCGAAGGGCGCACGCGGAGACCATGGAATGTGAGGGAGGAGGGCGGCAGAGAAGCGATTTTCGCCTCGGCAACTCTGCCTCTTCGGTGGTTCCCCTCGCCCTCCCTCGTAGCTCCCTCACTTTCGACTGTCACCGTGCGCGCCCGCCGCCGTGCAGGCGCTGCCGCTCCAGCCGGCCCGGCGCCAGCTCCCCGAAGTTTCGTTTTCTGTCGTTATCGGGAAGCGGGCGTTTTGCCAGCGTGGGCAGTTTCGTTGGCCGGCCTGGGACAGCGCCGCTGCTTCGCTCTGCGCCGTAGCCACAGCGTGCAAGATCAACACGTGATTAGAAAGTAGAGGAAACTTGTTTTGTTTTGTTTTGTTTGCGCGCGACATTAGGGGGTCTCTCCTAAGCTTTTACTCTGTGGCGGTGCCGGAGCAATGCCGGTCAGAGGCGCCGCCGCGTGAATTATTTCGAATTAACGAGATTCGACTGTATATTGAATGCAAACGTTTTAGCTGCATTCCTCGACTGTCGCATACGCGTGGCGGCTCGGTGCACATGTTTTGCATATGTGCGGGCCTTGAAAATTGTTGCTTTGGTTATAGTGCGGTACCGCTTATAGTGCGGACATTCGCGACTGCGGTGACTTACGTTATAAGCGGTCTACACTGTATTAGGCTTTTCTTATTTACTGGTAACAGCAAAGGTTCACACTGAAGTAGAAAAATGGCCAACTGTTTTACTAAATGTGGCTGGGCAGCCTGTAAATAAGCAACAAGGTGACAGGTAACTACACTATTTGAGATTGTAACAATTGCAACAACAGAAGAAAGAACACTGCACAAATGCAGTAGTGTCAGACATAACTTTGGTGATGCATGTGCAGCATGTTTCATCAAGATAGCTTTATAGTAGTCAAGATAATAAATCAGAATTAAGCTCAAGAACGAGTGTCATTGGTTAGGTCGGAGTAGCTTACCCCACGCAAGGATTGAGTAGTAATGGTTGGTGGAATTATGCATCACAGAGTCACAGTTTGACCACAAAGGATGCAATAGTTAATGGCTATGTGCTAATTAGACTACCTGGGGTTCTTAATGACGATGGAATATTGTCACAGTCTGGCAAAGGTGACGAGACAAAAATGCATATTGAAAGAGCAAATGGAGGGTCAAGCTCTAATAGGGGAACTGGTGCTAAAAAGCACAGCAACAATTAATTTATGATAGTGGTGAATCCAGTTGTCGCTCATCAAATCAAATTGTGCTGCTTAATTGTGTTTACTATTCATACAAGTGTCATCATACATTCTAAAGCAATTGATGATTGTCAAGTAGATTCATGATTGTGCTACATTATTCCTGTTGGCAATACAATTTAATTGGGGATGCCTGTCTAGCTATGGAATTGGTGACAACGTTGCAAAATTTCTGAATTAGCAAGCATGTCTTGCGTGAGAGCAATAATAGTGATAACTCTATCAGAGTGATCACTATAAAAAAAGTGATACAATGCATGCTTAGCAATATCAGTACGTGAACGCTTTTTGTATTGCAACTCCATTGGAATGCTGCTGTTGTGGTGAGGAATTGAATTTGCAAACCTTGCACCTAAAAAAAAGATTGATTGCTCCACAATATTCTTCAGTTACACAGGCCTGCAGGCAAAAGGCATGTTTGATGTCTGTTTCCGTGGCTGTGCATGTGTTTGTGGTTGTAGCTAGATTCTCTGTATTATTTTTAGACATGGCACATCAATGTGTGTTTGCAGCTGCATGCCAACAAAATATTCCTTAAAGGGGTCCTGAACCACCATACGCTGCTGTGAACATCTCAGCCAAATTTTGCAGTCATGCGCGACACGTGGAGCTCGCAAGCTGAGTGCGAAGTCGCCTTTTTCTCAAACGCTCTCTTTTCAACAGAAGCCTGCTCCTCACTCTTTTCTGGACACTTTATTTCATAATATAGCAGATTCCCAAATGCAGCTGCTATTGGCCAATAGCTGACATCAATCAAGAAGGGTGTTTGGATCAGTGCACTTCTTCCTACAGTTTCTGTGTATATTTAATGACACAGATCAATAAACAGGCTGACGTAAGTGAAAATCTGCTTGAGAATTTTGGTAATAATTACATAGTACTTCTGGACGAAGCTGGCTATCGTCTGCTCATGCTCGGCTGCAACTGCCTGTGTAGGAATTAAACTTTGGCCATCCTACTTTTCATTGTCGTAGCCGTTGGGTCTCGCTAATTTCCACTTGTTTTGAACACACAACTGGCCTTGAACCACGCAAAACCATGCAAAAAGCGTGCATGTGGTCAGACCACATGCACGCTTGCCAGCTCATGCTCACTCCTGGCCGCTTCTGGTTAGACGCCTTAGCAGACTTCGCTGCATAATGATTGAGCTATGGATAGGGTTTCAAAATGCGGAAGTTGTATGTGACTTCTATCCGTCGGTCGAGCTGTTGCAGGACAAAGCCGGTCTGCACCATGTAGCATGGAAAGACTGGTGCATATGCGAGTGCGTCCTCAAACCCTGTAGGGCACAAAGCAAACGCTGTACATAGGCACTACAGTTGCACGTAGCTGTGGTCTGGCGCATAGCGTAGATACCATGACCGCCATGGGGTGCTGCGATGAGTCCACTGGCTGAGCGCAGTGCAGCTCGCTGAGGGCAACCGCGTTTGGCGCGTCGTAGGAGGCGCCAAAATCAGAAGTAGTGGCATCTACGTGAACATCCAAAATTATACTTGAACTGCGTGCCACAGTGACATTCAGTAGGCGGAGTGTTGTGGGAATGCCCCACTCTGCCGTAGCCTTTGCAGTGCAAGTCAATGAAGAAGGAGCAGAAGCCCCGCGAATGGGATCATATGCGATCTTTGATTGCCAATAACTTCGCTTCTGCTGAACGCATTGAAGTAATTTTGTGGCAATTTATTTATGAAATAGTCTATTTTAACTTCCAATGCATTTCTCGACTTCGATAAAAAGTTGTTCAGGGCCCCTTTTTTCCACCACTCTGTGTTTTCAAATGTTAGCTACAAGGAATAAATTATATATTATTGTTAAATGATTACCTAATATGATCTTGTTTTCTTTATTACCTTTGTGTTTCTGCTGTTTAGGTCGAATGCAGTGATTTTCTTGAAAGTCATCTGATGAATCAAATTCGAGTAGTCTGGCCTGGCATGAAATTTCTTATGTGGACGACACCGTCATCTCCAATTTTAGTTGATGTTGGTAAGCCAGTACTTCTTTTTTTTTACTCTGATTCAGTTTTTTTATAAATTGTTTTATAAAAGTGTGCTGTAAAAAAAAAAAAAGCAATAAGGCTCTTGCAGTTATATGTGCCTGTTATATGCGCAGTTTAAGTACGGCAGAAATATTAACAATCTTTGTTTGTGTCTACTTATGATGAATATTTAGGAGTTTGCTTGTCAACATACATACATGTAAAGCAAGCATTTTATTAAGTATGGTATTTATGTGGGCCACCTGTAATTCCTTTTTGTTGTTGCTGCTCTAAAGTGTATATATTAACAGAAAATGGGTTTTAAGGATGCTGCTGCTTGCTGAAGTTCAAACACTTGTCAATGTTATGCAAAAATAGCCTGAAAATGTTGATTGAAATGCTAATACCATTAAAAAAAAGCCATTGGGATTTCCAATCTTGTTGACTTTTCGAACACAAGTGGGAACGGTTGGTAGTAATAGGACCATCTGGCGGACCATCTGGGGCCTCTTTAGGTCTTATTAAGACAAACCAATCAGACCAAAAAAAGGAGGAAAAGCCTTTGATGCTTGCAATATTGACTGGGTCGTATTACCCAAGCATCTAGCTGTTTATTCAAGAAGCTGACCCGTGCAATAACACGCAATGACAATTCTCTTCAAAGAGGCACCCACCATTTCACTAAGTGTAATCACACTCACATCATGCATATGCCAATGGGACACACAGTGAGGCCCAATTAAATAGTGTCTCAATAACGATTGGACCCATAATGGTGCCTAATGGGAACCAATTGGCTACAACAAGGCTTTAGCAATACAGTAAGGTTTAACTGCTTCAACTGAAGAAGATGGACTCAAAGGTTTTTCTTTTTTTGCTGGGATGTCCAATTGTGTTTCTAATTATTTTGAATGGCTCTGGACTGAGCATTCAATCATGTTCTGTTCATTAAGAAATGGGGCTAACTTCAGTGGAATTGTTTTCTTTTTCTTTATTACAAACAGGCAGCTTCTTGAAAAGCTATTGATCTTTGTTCTTAATTATGTGTGTTTAATTTCATTCATTTAGGTTTACTGTTCTAAAGGTAATAAGGCTTACCCTTCTCTTTCAGTGTCTGTTGTGCCGAATTGTAAGCCTGTTCTCCTCATCAGGAACACTGCTGTGTCCGTAGTCCCAACCACCCAATCTCAAGCAGTGGTTCCAAGTCATCCCTCACCGCTTAGAGCCTTGAACGAAGGCAATAGCCTGCGCAGCATAGCATCTGTTGTTGGGGCTTTCCCCTCATGGGTTTGGTCTTCAGTACTGTCAAACCGAGCGGCAATGCATTCATTGCCCCATTCGAGACGTTCACATCCATCTCTGCCTCCAGAGCAGTGCGCCGAATTCTCGCTCACTTGGCCTGGCGACATCTGCTTCACTGCCAGGGTGATTCCACGCAAATTCTTCACGATAGAGCCGCTACCTGTACATAACGTTGAAAAGCTGCTGCGTGAACACCCTACTACAATTTTTGTGTCAAGATCGCAACTGCGCCCGTGTGATTTAGCCAGTGATGGCCAGTCTGCTGTGACTTTTGTTGCCAGCATGTCGAAGATCACCTCGCCTCAAGAGAAGCTGGCAAAAGCAGCTTTGGACTCAAAGGGCGAATCGAGTGCTTCACAGAAGCAGGCAGCACAGATAGCATTGCCTGACTGTGAAACTTGCTTTGTGAGAGTGTTTGCAGCTCCTACTGCATGGACAGATTTTCACTTTTTACATGGCTCTGACTTGGCCCTCGTCCCTGATGCTCTTCGACGGCAGCTGGGACTGAACTATGCTAGTAAAGTGAAGATTAAGTCATTATCAGCCTCTGAACAGCCTGTTGCATTGAGCTCAATCACCCTGCACCCGATAGGGAATACAGTAAGTGATATCGCCAGAATTTTCAGTGCTGGTGTGCCTATTGCATGTTTTTTTGCATTAGTGTGTCATAGTTGCCGACCATTATGTTGTCGTGAAGGTGTAATATACTATCATGTGTTGCTAACATTATACTGGATTAGGTTGCAGAGGAGCATTGCTATATGCTGACATTAGTGCTGATTCTCAAATTAGTATAAAACCATATTTAAATATTTGAGCAACTTAGGTTAGTGCAGTTGTTAATATATCCAGAACTATATTTCCTTAAATATAGTTAATTAAATATATTCTAATATATTCTAAATAAATATTTTCTTTAATATAATATAATTTCGTTAATATATCCAGAACTATATTTTATACCTGGTTTTGATACTGCACCTGCAACTTTGTTTATTTGTCATTTAATGTTTAGAAAGCACAGAACATGATGGGCAGGATATCCTATATCTGTGCAGCACATCTGGTGTTTAGTGGTTTGCAAAATTATATTATTCACATAACATAAATGAAGTGATGTTATCTAAGTTTTCAGGACTCTAGACGTCACCATTCTTAGCAGTAAGTTTTTGTGGTGTTGTTTTGCTTGGTGGAGCAAATTTTTTCTTCTGCCTTTTTTTTAGACATTCACGAAACGAAACATCGCCAGTGCCTTCCGGTCTTGGTGCAGGGACGTCTCAGCTTCTGGATACCCACTTGTACTTTCATCTGGTGGTGTTTTGAGGCTGAAATGGGGGGATCGTGGTGGTGAGTTTAATGTCTGACATAATGTTAAGAGGGGCAATGTCTGTACATCACTTGCCGGGTGTTCAGAACGTGTAGTTATATTGGGAGAAATTTAAGATGAGAATTTAAGTTAATGCATTACAAGTGTTATCAATATCTAGTGGCAGTGGGCAGCTTTAATATAGTTTGAAACTGTATTATGGAATTCTTGTAAAAGAAATTGCTTTTGGCAGTAAGATTTCTGTTCAAGTTTTGTATTTTAATCAGCAGCTGCATTTCTAGCACGTACATTAGGGCTAATTGAACATAATCTGAGGAAGGCTCAGAGGAAAGCCTCCTTGCTTGACTACTGTGTCGCAGGTAGTGCTGTTGAGCATTTAACAGTGGTTTCACATAAGGGGCATGAAATAATTGTGGCTAGACAGAGACATAAGTGATGCGAGTCTAGTTGCGTATGTGGATCAGCCACAATTGTTTTTCTGGCAAGCCAGCGAAAGTAGACTGTATAGGGGAGAGTAGCTGGTTTCTTATTGCAGAATTGGGGCAGTGTGCTGTCCTTGTATGTGCAAGCTCATGGTGTAATGCAAATGTTCGCAACCATAAAGGGGCCCTTTGATGTTGCACACAACGAACCCGCTAACCACTACAGGTTTTTTGCATAGCCCTGAAGTGAATACAAAAAGAATGACAAAACATGGCGTTACAATCAAAACACACCTTTCATTCACGTGACGGAAGCTACCGTCCAATTGTGGCTTTCTAGCGACAGCCTGCAGCCGCCTTTTTTGACGGATGTTGTTACTATGGTTACAGTTGCCATGTGTGCCACACATTAACACTGGCCACGTTAGCGCAGCACTGGTGGCAACATCTTGTGACACTTTCTATGATCACAACACCTAAGAAACATTTGTGTTGTGTCATTGGTCTTGTAGAAGGGGAAAAAAATAAAGATATATCTAGTACATATACTTTAATGATTCTTGCTCCCAATGTCATTGTACCAGCAAGTAGGTAGAACATGTTCATTTCAATTAATTCTGCATGCTCTATTTCACGTCACTGTTACAAGATGGTACCACCAGTGTTGCCGTTCACGTTTGTCCCTGATTCACTGGTAATCAGTCAGCTGTAATGTGTATACGGGCAGGTTAATACTATCTTATAAGTTTCTTTCATGTAACAGAATTTTAATGCAATATATTACAAAGAAGGGAGGCTTAACATTGTCCTGTAGGATGAAGCGCCTTTGAAAGAACCTGAATTCCCACTGAGCCTGACTAGCCTGATATGATGCAAGGTGAAGAGCATGCTTTCTGTAAATTCTGCAAACTGTTGGGCCTAGTGTCAGTTGTAAATGTCTCTAATTTACATAGCACACCACTGAGGCCTCTTTGTAGCTCTAAAAAACATGACATGTTTTTGTTTAAAGGTCATGACTGCATGCAGGGCATATGCATGCATGTATGTTACATGCACTGCGTGCGCATACAGTATGATATGCATGCCCAGCCAGTCAGAACGAACAGCATAAACATGTGCGTCATGTGCCGTCTGCCTCGCATCTGTTGCCGAAAATCATTGGTGTGAGTCGCTGTGGTCGATGCGAAAACTGATTCTGGAGCAAATTAACATACTAAATGCTCTGATCTTGGCTCCCTCAAATTGGAATAAAAAATTCAAAAGGCACTTAGTTATCCCTACGTGGATGAATGATAAAGCATTGTGGCAACCATGTGATGCCTATGCTCTTTCAGTCGTTGAGTAACTACATGACTGAAACGTTTTGATGCATTGTGTAATTGCGACAACACATGTCACAGCAGTAAACTTGGATTGTGTGCCTTGTTTTGCTTGTATGTGGTGTGTTTTTTACTTACCAAAGGTTCTGGGTTCGAGTGCCTTAATTAACTCTACCCTAATTAACTGTGCCTTTAACTTCCCCTTAATTAACACCAAAGGTAGTGGGTTTGAGTGCAGTAATGAACTCTATCTTAATTAAACCTTTGCTTTGATTAACTGTGCCTTAAATAATTTTGCCGTCATTAACACCAAAGGTCGTGGGTTCGACTTCCACCAAAGGTCGAGCGTTCAACTCCCAGCTAAGGTTGTGGGTTCGACGGCCTTAATTAACCCTAAATTAATTGTGCCTTAATTCATTTCACCTTGATTCACTCTGCCTTAATTGATGCTGCCTTAGTTAAATTTGCCTTAATTGACATAATCAACTGCCTCAATTGGCTCACTTGTCCTTTTGGACCATTGTGGTCATGCCAACGCCGCCAATGCCGGATTTTCCGCCTCATCAGCCATATAATGCTTTCGCATTAAAACAACATGCATAATTTGCATTGCAGGGTTCCTTTAATGTTGCTGTCTCTATATGCGTAGTGCACCGCCTACAGAGGCGCCACTGATAGCCACCTAGCTTGAACTTTCTAAAGTACGCTCGGGATGCAGTACCAGACGACAACACTTTGCCACAAGGATGGCTGAAGTTCATGTCTGCGATTCTTTGTTTGGGTGCCAGACCACTACTTCAGTGGTGACAGCTGCAGGAAAGGTGCAAGCCTCTATGAGCTCAGACATGTACACAATGCTACCGGTGTTTGGGACAAACCAGTCCGCATATGTGCTGAGTGTGCCCTGCAGACAAGTGCAGTGAAGCCCAGTTATACGAAGTGGAGCTCGTGTTAAGTAGCCGCTTTGTTGTGTTGACGAATGCATGTCCAAATTGCTCTTATTTTTCATTCTACCCTTGCTCTAATACTGTTCTTTACGTCAATAATTAATAGGCACACTTCCTTGGTGCAGACTTTTGCCCCAAACGACTCTGCATAGTGTAGTGAACATGCTTTCGATAAATATGCATGACATAGCCGAATAAGTGCCGTCAAAGTCGCCTCGAGAAGAGTATTTACGAATTTGTTAGTGGAAATGCATACACTAGTCTATGAAATCACTAAACGCACGGCGAGCAAAAGCGTGAGTTAGCGCTGCACCATAGATGTGATTCCGCTTCATACGTCGACGAACTGCCCTTCCCGCTGCAGTTTTCACAATATGAAATTCTCTTAGTGGCCTGCTTGGTAGCGTACAAAGCTAGTTTGACCAACTTATGAGTATTTTCTGTTTTTGGAATTATTACGAAACAAGGAAGGCCACACAGTATATTTAAAGCTAAAGCAGTGCTGGCCAAGTTGGATGGGTGCTTGCAGCAAGGCCGGATTTAGTTTTTTTGAGGTGTAGGCATTGCACTCCTATGCCCCAGAAGATAATAAGAAAGAATTCACTTGAGTACAAAATGCGCATACAAAAAGACACTCTACGTGGTAAGTCTACTAAGACACCATCAAGGTCTAATGACTTCACAAAGATGACGCAAATATTTCAGCAAAAATTGAGCAGCGATACCATATGCAGCAGCTAACAGCAATCGTCGCCCTGAGCTACATATTTTCTAACACATTTCCCTAGCAACCACAATATCGAAGATGTCCTCGGTAAAACAAATACAGCTGAAAACGAATACAGCTGATAATGGAGCACTTGCCTATAATCATCCCAATAAAACAGAGCGTGATTTAAACCCAATACAAACCACGCGAGGCGAAAACCTTGTATTAATGAAAGTCAACAACAGTTGTGCATGAAGCAACTATAAATAGTTCATCATGGTGCAAAGCCATGCATAAAATAGATCCAAGAACATGAACTGCATGACAGCTGGTGCGACGATCTAACGGGCCTCATAAAATAAACAAGATCAGACCTTGAAAGCCTTAGCAACTTTAACACACAACACAATGCACTCGTACAGTCATGCATCTTAGTAAGAGCAACAATGCACATGCTGCACTGCGAATAAACCGAACCAAAACATTGGTAGGCAATGATCAACTTCATCGGTTACCCCTGTAAACATGATTGAATGCAACAAACACCAAGATGACAAAAGAAAGCGGGATAACAAGAAATTTCCCACTGAACGGCGGTGATCTATTACTGTCATTGCTCCCGCTCATGAGTCCTCATGAGAATGGTTAGAATCATGTCAATGGCAAGTATTTGCCGGTGTTTGAGCACCACAATCCACAACAATTGTTCTTCGACACGCCTTGATGATTTTGCCACCACGCACATGCGACGGGCATTGCTTATTTCGCTCCGAAAATGTGAATCAAACAGAAAAGCGTAAGTAACGATGCAAAAAACTTTGGCGGATGGCTGCCTACATTCCTGAGTGCACTTAGCAAGGCCGCCACCAGTGGCATATCCATTGGCGTGCGCTATGCATATACTACATGTAGTTTCATAGTGAAACTTACTTTCAAAAAACTGACAAAAAATTTTCTGTGATTCCTTACTGGTTTTGAAAGGAAAAATTTATCATCCGCTTACGAAGCCAAAGCTACAAATTAAACCCAAATGGCTTTCTCAGAAAGAAAGCCTCGCAGTTGAAGAAAAGTTGAAGAGTGAATGACAAATTTTTCCTTTCATGATTCTTCCTCCACTTTGCGGATTTCAACAGAATTTGCCACATTCTTACTGATATTGTTTGCTTTTTCAGTGTCTTTTATTATTGTCCCTTTCGACCTTGCTGCATGTGATTCTTCAAAACTGTTATTAAGACTAGCGCAACTTTGCAAGAGATTCAGATAGTTAACAAATGATGGAGTAAGCCTGGCAGAGCAAGAGATCTGTAGAATTGCTACATTTCTGGATTAACGCATTTCCTCTCGAAAGCACTATTTTTTTCCATGTTTCTTCACTTAGATAAGTTATTTTACATTATACAGCATACACATCAGCTACCTTCAGGCAAAGCCTCTCGTTTAGACGACAATTGAAATGCAATTTGCAGGCACAGCTCATTGTCAGTGCTGGCCAGCAGCCAACAAATGATGGATTTAGGTGAACGCAGGTTCACAATACAGACCAAACTGCTTATTCTGTCCATGGACTGAGAGCGACATGGCTCAGTGGCACTGAATTGCAGCAAAAGCAGTTTAGCTTAACAAGGAAGGGATGAGTCCAGGGGCACAAGAGTGCCTTGTCACACTAAAGAAGCTATTGATATTCTTCAAAATCTATAGATCACGGAAGACCAGACGTGCATGAAGCTACATAGCTCTGATATTTGCGGTATGTTTTTTTCTTCTGCAGGGGAACAAACAGACTTTCTTATAAAGCTGTCTCATCAAAGGGGTGACACTGAAGATGTGACAAATGATCCCCAAAATGGTGAAAGTGAAATGAAGTACTGTTTCCTTAGCGATTCTGTGTCAGTAAATGTTAGCCTTGGGAAGGCTGTCAAAGCTCAACGTTCAAAGAAGTGCGCATTGGAGCTCCCCATGTCAAACATCAGTCTTCTCAACCCAGACCTTCATGCTCCTAGGCTTGAAGAACTTGGGTGAGTAAAATGCCTGCTTGAACTTGTGCTGTAGTAAACTGAACATATGAAAATTTATTTTAACAAGGTCAATATTTCACTGCTGTGGCTTGGAGGTTACTTATAGTTGTGTTTCAAATTTCTGTAAACAATGTACTGCATGAACAGGTTTTGTTTGGCAAGTTGGCGCTATGCTAACAGAAACGAAGATATTGTGAACTTTGGGTGAAAGCCATTGCTTATTTCTGGGTTTCTTCATACAATAGGTTCTTTTCATAAATGGCCAGGTGGCCTTTTGCCTTTCCTCATGCTCAAAACACGGCAGTTGATGTACTAAATTATTTAACCAGCAAACGCGTGAGTCGCTGACATGCTTTTCCTCGTGCAGTGTGTGTAATACATAACTGCTTGGTATGCAGTAAGTAGCAGCTAATGCTGTTTCACTGACGAGTGCTGCAGCCATATTTTGGGGCATGCTCCTATGTGAGAAATTCAGTGTAGCAGTTTTTAAAAAGGCCTGTTTCTCCTTCTTTTTCACTGAAATAGCAAAGGTAAGCATTTAATGCAAATAAGTTATTTTCTGATGTCATTGACTAATCTCATTACCTCTGGGATACATGAGTACACAGTATAATCTGACTAAACTTAGACCAAACTTTAAGGGCCTTTTGTTACGGTATTTAGTAACATTGTAGTGTTGATGTGCTCATTATGTCTTTTTTTTTTCTTTTTGTGTATATGTGTGTCTTGCATCAGTGGTGTGAAGGAGCTCTGTGAGAACGGTCTGGCCTGGCTGAAGTTGCTAACAACAGCTCAGCCCACGGCAGTGCAGTTGTGTGGCCAACAGCAACTTGTGGGAGATGTGCTACTCATCACGGGCCAGCGTGGCAGTGGCAAGTCTACACTTGCCAAATCACTTGCCCTGTGTCTGCTTCAGTCCCCTCCATTTGCCCATGTTGATGTCATCGAATGCAGTTCGCTGAGGGGTAAGCATTTCTGGGCAAATCTTTACAAGGCACTTCCTTACATTGGATCTATAACAAATTGTATGTTTTTTAAGTTGATGGGATGTGATACAAATATGTACACCTTCCCAAGCCCAACAAACCAATGCTCTTTGAGCTTAGAAAGGTGACCTGCACAAAAGGTAGCCAGAGATAGTGCTGATAATGGCACCAGAACTGTGTCTTGTTGCTTTTCTCTTTTTTCTCTTGACTTTGGCTGTGGATCTGCTTAATTTTTTTCTTGTACTCCGCTAGCCTTATATACAGGCTAAACCCAAATTTTAGCGATTGGACCATGTAGTGTGCGGTGAGGATATGCAATGGCGATAAGTGACATCATGATCGTTCTGCATTTTCTCGTTATCAAAAGTGCAAAAACATAAGTCTGGATCTTCAATTTGTGCTGCTCATTGCCTGGAATGAGAAATGAGCTTCAAAAATGTTAATATGAGAATTCACATGTTCATTTGAAGCCAGTAAGGCAAAGTTTAGGCAAACCCATGAGCTACCCATCATTCCCATACTGTATGAACAGTTGTACTAGGGGCACATGTGGACATGGTGTCATATTTTCCTCTAGTACTCGTAATATGAAACACAATGCATTATGCAACTTAGCCCTGCTCACAAGCCCCCAAGAGAGCAAACATAGTTTCTAGGAGCTCTGTTTTCCATCCTGTGCAAACCCTGTGCATCAGTTTGCACGAGTAGTAAATTTATGAAAACTTCTACACGGGGTTTGCATGGATGCTTACATCAAGGCACACATTGTATGCCATTTTCTTGTAAAGGGGTTTTACTGGTGCCCGTCAATGAGCCAAGGTTGTGCTAGCATGCATGTGAATTTTGAAAGTCTGCGTGGTCGGTGGTGGGACTTTCACCGCTGGTAAAAAGATGGCGATGCAAATGGAGTATGCTATTGCACAACTTAGTTGCAGGGCGTGTTCGTCGCCGAATGCCAACTATTACAGATCTTGGAGGCCCAGGTGCTGTCCACCTGTACTACTGCCACAGATGTGCTGGTTAATGGCTCTGTTATCTACGGAATTACGCAATGAAACAACAAACACTACTTAAATATCCTCACTGCAACAAATATAAGCCATCAAAGGCATCATTCCTTTAATAAAGGGAATAGCTTCCTAGAAGTGTTTGACTATTCGTTTACATTGACAATCATCGTCGATAGTTTCTATGGGACCTTTTTTCCCATGAAGTTTTGAAGGTTTTTAAAATAATGAATCACTCAATTTAGTAAATTCCCAGCACCCGTTGATGTCACTAGATTGGGGTTTACCAACTGTATGGAAAATCTGATCACGATGAGTGTTAGGCGGTGAATGTGGTGTGGTTGACTACATTACTAGATCTCGGTACAAAATCTTTGTTCCACTATGTGCGTGCAGGAAAGCGTCCTGAAAAAATTGCTAAGATGTGGGAGAATATAGTTTCCGAGTGCTGCTTCAGAGAGCCTGCTGTGCTGGTTTTTGATGACCTGGATACACTGGCTGGTGCTGTAGCAGGGCCTGAACAAGAGAAGAGTCCTGGTGCCCTCTACTTCAACAAGGTAGCTGATGGTGAGACACCTTTTTTTTCTTTCACTTATGGACACGTGACAGACAGATGCACAGACAGATGAACAAGGGTTGGAAAACATGCATGTGAGCTGTTTATTTGAAAGAACTTGCACCTGTAAAGCAATAATGTAACTTGGCAGTGGAGACAACATTGACATGGTCGGTGGTCATTAAGTTAAGTGCCATGGCTTACATGCAGCTACTGTGTGTCTGTCACTGCACATTATAAGTACTTTGTCATTATTGCAACAGCTCAGCTAGCATCCACGTGCAGTGCATCAAAGAGGCCATTTGATACTGCAGCCATGACTTAAAGGTGCCCTCACCAGGTCTGGCCAGTTTGAGCTAACAAGTACAGTGCACACAATGCGTGCTAATGATCACGTCAGCTAAGTATTACTTCACTACATACCACGGAAAGAGGTGAAATTTCAAACCAAATGCCGTTTGCCCTTTGCCTTGTCCCACCCGGGGAGTTGACGTATATGCGCAGTTGACATAGTTGACGAACATGCATATGCTGTGACGTCACTCTCAGTGACACGTGACTTTGAGAATTATTCAAGGCAACAGCAGTTATTTGTTTGAGCTGTTGCTTAAAGTTTAGAAAAATGATAAAATGGTACAGACCGAATGTCTGCTTGCACCTGTTTTACTTCATACCGTAGCAAAAGAAATGTATACTTCCGTTTCATCTGCTTGTTCCCACGTCGTGCAGTCGCGCGCGCTGAAAGCGAAACTATGTCATTTTCTACCATGTTCCAACGCGCGATCATGCTCTGTGATCCACTTGCGTCTGCCTCAGTGTTCGTGTAGCACTGACTTATACTGCTAGTCAGGCGTTCTCGTGCACAGCGCGAAATGAGACAAACGCAATAGCTCGCGAGTGCTACCATCAGTGGAAGGGCACCCTGCTGCAAAAAAGTGAGAGAAAAATTAAAAAAAAGGCGGGGCCCGTGACGTATGCATCATGTGATCCTCCAGCTCTAGTATGGGAAAACGCAGGGAAAGAATTTCGCTTGTGAAGGCTAGGCGGGGCAAGTGGAGAGAGTGTCCTTGCTGGAAGTGACACACGCCTCCTGAGATCGTGGGTTCTTGGCACTGAAATATTTTTATCTCGGCTATTAACGAACAAATTTGAAAAATTCTTGTAGTAGAATGCTCCCAAGAGGGCACGTAATAACTTGCAGCATATAACTAAAATTTGGTTATACGTGACCAAAATATGTGACCTGGTGAGAGGCACTTTAAGTGGGAATGGAAACACACTAACATCACTTACATTTTGTGCCTGCAGTAATGGTAAAAGGAAGCAAGCATGATATGGTACATGTTGGACTACAGTCGATAGCTGTGATCACACCCTGCACAGACATACGGACAAGTTACTTGATATTTCACGCATGTTTGAATTGGGCACATAGTAAAGCTCTCTCTTAATGCTTTGTAAGATAAGATCGCTTTTACCGGCTGCTAGATCCCATGTATACAAAAGGCGCGAGTCGCATGATTGAGAACAGGAACCACCTGCCGCAGCAGCTTCTCCCCAGTACTCGCCTGCCCATGCCAGGTGAAAATACCAGCGGGCCGTCAGTTTCCTTTTCCGGTAACAGCAAATCTCTTCACGGGTCATTACACGCTGCATTCACAGTTATTGCCCCCATCTCTATTGCGATAAGCTTCTTCAGCTTTGGCACAGTGCATGTGGCAATGGGGACGAATTACAACAACTGGTTGGCACGTAAAACCCCAGAAAGAAGAATAAGAAGAAGAAGAATTACAACAAATGAATGAGGACCTTAACCAAGAAAGTGTAAGAGTGGGGTTGAAGATTAATATGCAGAACACAAAGATAATGTTCAATAGCCTGGCAAGGGAACAAGAATGCAGGATCACCAGCCAGCCTCCAGAGTCTGTAAAGGAGTATGTTTAGGTCACTTACTCACAGCGGACCCTGATCATGAGAAGGAAATATATAGAAGAGTAAAATTGGGTTGGAGAGCATACGGCAGGCATTGCGAAATCCTGACTGGGAGCCTACCACTGTCATTGAAAAGAAAAGTCTACAACCATTGCATTCTAGCGGTGCTAACATATGGAGCAGAAACTTGGAGGTTAACAAAGAAGCTCGAGAACAAGTTAAGGACCGCACAAAGAGCGATGGAACGAAAAATGTTAGGCCTAACGTTAAGAGACAGGGAGACAGCAGTGCTGATCCTGATCAGAGAACAAACTGGCATAGCTCCGTCTAGTGGGTCAGTGGGTTTTGGCTGACGACGGAGAAGACGTGTCTCCATTCTGTTTTGCTAGAACAGGTTGTCCTGCTGTTCTTGAAGAACGTCTCCCTGTCCTCTCTTGGCGTTGTACCGCGACAGTGGTGGAGGTGCTGGGTATATTGACCACGCCTGATGCTCCGGACTCCTTCTGGGAGTCATTCATCTAGCCCGGACGCATTGTCACCAATTACCACCTCTGTGCATCGCTTCAGTCGTCAACTGCTAGGCCTTGCCCCGGAGTTCTCCTCTCTTCAACCACATCTTTCCAGGAGCTCCTCACATCTGGCAATGGCCAAAACCAGCCCACCGCAAGCACCCCAATGCAGCCGGTCTCCCAGCCAACAACAGGTAACGGTTCTTCATCCGCTGGTTCCCGATCGCTATCGCGGTGCAGCCTTCGAAGACATTGAAGACTGGCTTGACAAGTACGAGCGCGTCGCCCAGATTAACCAATGGACTGAGCAGCAAAAGCTCTCCCACGTCTATTTCGCGCTTAACGACAGTGACCGTACTTGGTACGAGAACCGCGAAGCTAGCCTATCGACTTGGCATGACTTTCGGCAGAAAATCACCAATACGTTTGCAAGTGCCAACCGACGCGACCGCGCCCAGCAATTTATGGAGCTATGGGTGCAACAACCCAATGAGTCGGTCACAATGTTCGCCGAAGACATGGCCCGTCTCTTTCGTAGAGCCGACCCGAACATGACCGAGGACAGGAAGTTATGCTACCTCATGCGAGGTGCAAAAGAGCAGTTGTTCGCGGGGCTTGTGCAGAATGCACCAGTCACCGTCGCTGATTTTGTCAAAGAGGCTACGCCTATTGAGCGGGCCCTTCATCAACGGTGCAGGCAGTACGATCGACTGTTCACCAGCACCGCAATCAATGCCGGCGCATTGACTTCAGAGTATCAGAGCCCTTTGTGTGAATTGATAAGAGAGATCGTCAGAGAAGAAGTTCACCAAATCCTGACACCAACACTGGATAGCCCTGTCACGTCAATCGCCGAAGTGGTACGCGACGAAATCAGGCAGGCGTTACCGGCAGCTGATCTTCCTGACCACCAGTGTCTCATGAGTTATGCCGACGCTGTCCGATGTTCCCCAACCATTACAATCACACCCCCGTACAACCAGCTCCCGAGAGCCGTTCCTTGGTCGCCGCCGCAAGATGAGTAATGGAGGCGCGTACCCGTGATGCCGATGCAGTCGTACCGCCAGCCGTCCTTCGCCGCGCCTTGGACCGCGCCGCAAAATGACCCTACAAGACGGCCACAATTTTGGAGATCCGACGCGTGGCGCACCGCCGATAACCGCCCCTCTGTTTTAACTGCGGGGGTGCCGGCCATATTTCATGCCATTGCTGGCATCGCGACACATCATTTCGACCTCTTCGTCCGTGGTCTGAAGATCGACGTGCAGATGGCGACTCCTTGCTACGCCGCGAGGATGCTGCTTTTCAGAGACCTTCCATAGCGCACCCGAATGACGAATCGGTGCCCAATGATCGGACTGATTTTGGCCGTCGGTCGCTATCTCCAACTCCTCCACGCCAGATGCCTGCTGGACGTACTTATGCTAACCTTCAAGGCCGAAGGTCGCCGAGCCCCCGCCGGGGAAACTGAAGGCGGCGACCTCTGGGGTTGCAGGCCTGCCGCAAGAGAATAAAAAGCCCCCAGCTCGCCCGCTGCAAAACGCCGAGCAGCCTATATCTACCGACCCCGAAGAAATTGTGAGCGCCGACCTTGATGTTTTCGTGGATGGGCAGCCGGTGACAGCGTTAGTCGACACTGGTGCTGACTTCTCTATCATAAGTCAGGAACTCGCCCTCCGCCTGAGGAAAGTAAAGACGCCATGGACGAGACCTCACATAAGGACGGCAGGCGGCCAATTACTGATGCCCACTGGAAGATGTACTGCAAGAATTAATATTGGATTCTTCTTTCGTGGCCGCTTTCATCGTTCTTCCTGCGTGCTGTAAAGATTTGGTCACGTCGTCAGCCACGCCGGTGTCCGCCCGGATCCTGCAATAATTACCGCTGTCTCACAGTTGCCCGTACCATCCGACAAGAAGGCTGTCCGATGGTTCCTCGGCCTCTGTGCCTATTACCGGCGGTTTATTGCAGACTTTGCTCGCATTGCGTTGCCGTTAACTCGCCTCACGAGAGACGACGCTGCTTTTGTATGGGGCGATGAAGAGCAAGGTGCATGCAGTAGAAAAATGACAACGCGTGTCCCTGGCCCCGCTCATGCCGCAATGATTTGTGCCGAGTGAGCATGTCATAATTTACTGCCGAAATGCCCCGCCCGAAGAAGCTGCTAACTTAGCCCGAATTACCCTCCGTGGAGTTGTAGTGGGTTTTTCGTAGCGCTGCTAAAACTGAGGACGCGGGATAAAATCCCGGCCATGGCGGCCGCATTTCTATGGGGTGAGTGTATTGGGTGCACGTTAAAGAACCCCAGGTGGCCAAAATTAATTAGGAACACCCCACTATGTCGTGCCTCATAATCATATCGTGGTTTTAGCATGTAAAACCCCAGAATTAAATTAAAGCGATCTGCGATAGAGACAGAGTGCACCGAGTGCTGGTAGATTCGTGTGCGCTGTGTTCTTGCCGCTTAGTTCGCGTTGAAGCGAGAGGCAGCACAAAGGTCAATTCACTAGCTGCTGCCGGGCTTTCTCACACCAGCGTTTTGATAGCGAGTGTACGTGGTCATCGAGTGAGATGTGTTCATTTGCTTGTAGGCGTGCGACACCATGCTTGTTAATTTAGTTAGTAAGCGAATGTTTACAGTTTAAACGGTCAATAAAACTACTATCCTTACTTCATATAGCTGTCTACTAATTTGCTATCATAATCGATGCTTCGCCTTTCAGGTGAAACAGCGACTTTTTTCATAATAACCGAAGTCATCGCTTCTAATAACAGCAGCCATTTTATGCATTACTTGCTCAATCAAAATGTTAATTGCTCTCTCAGTTCACTGTTTTGCAAAACACAATAAGGCTCATCGTCATGCATAACATTCACAGCAAGCTTTCATAAACATAGAAATGAAACCTGCCTTGCATCACCAGCTTATATCATGGTTGTGATAGCTGGCCAGCACTGTGATAAATGTGTTCGCTGCAGCCTTTGACATATGCATATGTTCTTTGCTTACAGCATTCTTCAACACACTTGTCACTCTGAGGGACTCATGCACCAGAGTGGCCGTCATTGTCACAGGTCGCTCAAGAGAGGCCTTCAACACCCGTCTCACTGCCAGCCATGGACAGCATATCTTTTACACAATGCTTGCCATCCCACCTCCAAACAAGGTGTGCTTTTAGATCACTGTTGAATATTCATAGAAGGCGAATAAGATTTGGTGGCCTTTAAATCCACCTCTATTACAACTTCATCAAATGAGATGGAAAATTAAGTTTTCTTACAGCAGTGCCATGCAGGCATCTCGAAGGCATTCTTACCTGGAGCTTGTTTACACTTGCATTCCAACTTTAATTCTTGAAGAACATTAATTGGAATAAATTACAGTAGCCTTCCATTAATTCGACTCCAGTTAATTCAATTTTTCTGTTAGTTCAATACCGACAGTTCCCGGCAGGCACCCATACATTTCTGTGGGCCCAAAATTCCGTTATTTCGATCTCAAAATTGGCCTTCGCCAGATAATTCGAACTTGACGGGTCAGTTTGCAGCCATGTTATGCGGTAAGGCATACCAAGAATGGAAAGAGGCCGCTGTCACGAGACATAGTATGCGTTCCTCAATTATACACGCCTGCACGCGCCTTCACCAGTCACAGTACGAGCACATAGATGCTAAACAAGCATATTGGCAGCCATTCATAGCTCTCTGTGATGTTTCTGGGGCGATTTGAGCCCTCGTTTCGCCCACCATGTGTGTCTCGTATATGAGACTGTTAACGGGTTCTTTAGTTACACGCGTTCTTTAATTATACGCGCGGAGAGGAGTGGAGAAACACCACCTGTGTTTTGAGAAAGCTAGCGAAAGGAAGGCAGTCAGATAAAAAAGAACTCCGAAATTCTAGGGGACGTTTAGGGCCAACAGATGAGCGTGGGTCTGAAGACCTGCCAGTAAACTTATTAGCCATCTTGATGCTCGTACTGTGACTTGAGACAGCACGTGTGCGTGTGCAAATTAAGGAAGACGTGCTATGTCTTGCAACACTGGCACCTGTTTCTTCGCTTAGTATACTTTACCGCATGACACGGCTGTATTGTGGCGAAGCTATCTCTAAAGGCAACTACTGCCAAGGGAATAAACGGTGTGTTTCGTCGCTTTATGTCTTTTGTTTAAGTGGACTCGGTGGATAATTTGACCAGTTTTGTCGTTCTCGTCAGGGTTGAATTAACAGAAGTCGACTGTGTTTAGTTAGTAAAAATAATTTATAATTGTGATGTGTGTAGTGCGCGAGACAGTGCGGTGGTTGGGAGAGAAAAGGATGGAAGGAAGGGAGGAAGGGAAAGATGAATGAATGAATGAATGAATGAATTTAGGATTTTATGTCTCATTATGTTCTGCGAGTTGACGATATAGTAAATTATATGGAGTTGCGCATTCTGTGCTGCTCTCTTTATGTTCGTATCATCATCTCCAGCTTTATCTTTCACCACATGTTTGATGCCACAGATTTCTAGCATGCTTTTGTGTTATGTGGCTGTGAACTGTTTTCCATTGGCCACTCGGCAAAACTTCTGCAGGCAGAGCGTGAGGAGGTTCTCAGGTGTCTAGTAAAGATGAGGCCACACCTCAGCAAGAGTCAGTTTGACTACAGCAAAGTGGCCCACCAAACTGAAGGCTGCTATGCTAAAGACCTTGTCGCCATATTGGACAGAGCAACCCATGCCTTTTACACTGACACAGCGAATGGTACCATGTCTACAACGGTGGTGCACGGTGAGCAATCTTTTTAAATATTAACTGCAGGCATCTTATTCGCTGCATACAAAGCTTTCAGGTAGCAGGTGCTGAAACTGGACACTGATAGTGTTCATTGTGGCCTTCAGTTTTTGTTGTGAGCTGAGATTTTGAGCTTTTGAGAGATTTTTGAGATTTTGAAATCGTGCAGTCAAGCCATTACTTTGTGCAAGAAGGTTGTGTATATTGCACTGTTGAGCCAGTAAAGGCTGGATTAAAGTATGTGTGCATCAACTATACTTTTTTGCGCAGTTTTTTTTTTAGAGTTGGAAGTTAGCACCTGTCTGTTGTACCTGTCTTCTTTTCGTCCTCGTCACTTTTGCGCTGTTTTTCTTCAAGTATGTTACTGTCATGAGTAACAGGCCAGCGGCGAAAGAAAAGAAGAGAAAGACGATTTGAACGAAGCGTTCTGAACGGCGCGAGCGCGCGAGGTGCATGACCTGAGGTGTGATCGAGGCAGAAGCGAGGCTGAGCTGGCATTATCGACGTGGATCTGGGCTAGGAAGGACGCATTGTCAGCTACGCTCTGGCGACGGGAGACTTGGAGGTTCGGCCGAGTCCGTGACGCGGGCAGTCCGAGGTGCAGCCGTCGACCTCGGAGACGTTCGAGCGAGGCTCTTTGGACCAGCTGCAGCACCACACGGCATGGCCGGGCACTCCAGAGAGGATCTCCCTTCTTCGGCAGACTAGCGCGTTTGATAATCCCCGGAACGCCTCGTCGGCACTGGAGAAGAGAGCTAGACGGAAGCAACGGGCGAGCACGTCGCTAGGCCTAACCCATCGAGCCTCCCTGCCACGTCAGCAACAGCGACCGGGTTATACAGGCTTCGGAGGTGAACAAGTTGAAGGACTGACTGCAAGGCAGCAACGACTATGCGACAGTCGGCGAAAGCAACAACATTGAGAAAGGACCAACGAGATTCCGGCCGGGAAGATACGAGCAACAACAGCGATGAACTGAGTGAGAGATCTATTCCTGTATGGAGATACCAGTAGGCCAGCGTTGCCTGACTTTCGTGTAGAAAACGCCCAGAAATATCGTGGACAGAATTAAGGGCATGTTTATTGATTGAGTAGGTTGTGCATTTATTAGTATTTATGATTTCAGCGTGTTCTAGTTTTAGTGAGTTTTGTTTTGAGTTTTGGGTTTGCGTGTAATTAAAATCTGCTTGCTGTGTTGCCATGCGTTTCCCAATCTCATCTCTTATAACACCTGCACACCCCCGAGATCAGTGACAGGACAAACAAACATCACAGTTACACCAACTCACCCACACCAAGCTCCTGCTGCATCAAGTATAGGTTGATGTCTGCTAGCTTAGGTATTTCTGAGCCCAAGCATTTATGTGATGAAAGTTACTCTATCACAGCATCTTGCAGTTTGCTGCTTGTGGACCTAAGTGCCCAGTTACTACAGAGCTCACCTGTAACAGGCTGTATTGTGGTGCAGAAAGTGTTAACTTTAGAAGTTTATTGTAACTGTACTTGCCCTCAAAATGACCTGTGAGGGATATAGCAAATTGCAGGTTTACTGTTCTACACCCCAAAATGGTGTATAACAATCTTCCATAAATTCGTTATTGAGATCTTCAAATAGTGCCTAGCATTCATGGTGTTTGTCAGAGTATCCACATACTTGACAGATGTATCGCAGCCATAGTGCAAGGTTGCAGTGGATTTTGTATTGAGTAAACTTTGTTGTAAAACATGACTCTATTTTATGCTTAACTTACCACTTGTATGAAGTTATGGCTGCCTTTGACAGCTGAATGCAGAGGTCCATGCAGTTTGTCTGCATGTACTTGGCACATAAATGTTAGGAGGCATCTAAGGTCTGGGTCATTGAAGTCCGAGGCAGCCCTGTACATCATGGTTAGCCCCCCCTTCCCCTTCGTGCATCAACCACGGCCATTCACCAACTCTTGAACTTGCAAGATTGAATTGAATTGCTTTTATTTCTTCATGAGTGGAATGACCCCTGCACTAAAAGCTGTACAGCAGCATAACAAGGACAAAGAACCGTTTTTCACTTAGCAGCAGTATTTATTGTTCACTGACAATTTCAGTCAATCAATCAATCAAGTTAATTTTTCCTTTGACAGTGGGGGGCCAGGACTAAAAGCCATAGTAGCTTGACTAAGGTCCCGACGCCCTTTACATGGCAACACATGGCAATGCAGGAAACAAACAAACTAACAAACAAAGATGGAGGGGAAAAAAAAAACATGGGTACAATTATGTTGACATATACTAATGGGTGACAATTGCAGTGGGTGACAATTGACACAGTGGGTGACAATTGCAGTGAAATACGGAGTACAGATTTGTTCAAGATGATCGTGGCAAAATCACCATGAAAATGCCTGCATGAATATCTTCACATCTGTTTCTTTATCATGACATATGCCTAACTGTATTACATAGCACCCAAATTTCAACGCCTAATGCCGCTGTCATCATGCTGGGAAGATGCTAGCAGCATGCTCACCACCACACCGTTATGTACACTCTAGCATGGTACAGTAGCATTGTAATGCCATGCAGTGAAAAACGACCAATAGTGAAAAATGCGCATCAAGTGATAGTAATGACCGTGTGTGAAACACTTCAACAATTGAATTGCATGGAATTGAATTTGTTGACAGTAATACAGGGGGGGGGGGGGGGGACAGAGAATGCATGTAAATTTGTTCGACCACTGTAAATAAAGTAATTTTTTGTATTTTCACATAAACAGATACATTAACAGGTAACAAAATTCACTTAAATCCTCGCAGCTAGCATAGATACACAAATACTACCTTAACAACATGCATTTTCACCAAGGCTTCCTCTTTTTGTCTTGGTTTATACAAGGCGTCGCTGTGATGAGGATGAGCCATGTTCTTTTTAACTGAATTGGTATAGTGACTAGTTCATTTTACAAGGATGGCCTTGTACAGGCTCCTTGTAGATACGCTTAATGAAGTAGTGTTCAATCAGCGGGATAAGTGAACATGGCAGAGAAAAATACCAAATAGAATGTCTTGTGCATTATTGTCTCCGATTGATGGAACTTTGACTTGAGACACTATTGGAATACATCCATGCAGATAAAATATTAATAAAGGCAGTTTTCTTGTCAGACATGGGGCTCCATATAGCTTTTATGTCTTGAATGTTCAAACCCATGGAGATGGTGCTGTTATAGGTTTGAAGAGCGTTTTTGCCATGCGTGCTATTTTAGCTTACACTGTCATGGCATATGTGCTGTTTTACCATGCTACCACTTGTGTTTGATGCCACTGATGGTGTCAAATTGATCTCTTGTCTTGGTGATCACAGAATGTATATATTTTATAAGTGTTGTGGTAACCTCTGAGATAACTAGAATTTGAGATGGCATTCCTGCAATTGGAGTCCAATGTATTTCCAAAGTGCAATCTGACAACTGGTGGCAGTGCTCGTTGACAATGTGCCTTGTATTGAGTGGACTGCTGAGCATGTGTGCCTTATTTGTATGCTATACCTGTTGCTTTCTTTTTAATAACCAAAGGTCTTGAACAAGAAATTGTTCTCTTGGACGACCACTTTGAGCGTGCCTTGGAAGAGTACTGCCCAGCATCCCTCAGAGGCCTGAACCTGAGAGCAGAGCACACCTTGCACTGGCGAGACGCTGGTGGTTTGGATGATGTGAAGCAGACCCTGCAGGAGGTTTTCCTCTGGCCTACAAAGGTCAGCCTGCTTTCTGCTCAATGGTGGTTTGCATTAAGGGAGCTGTATAGCCCCACTCTGCCCTTTCCTGCATCGCACTTCTTCATGATGCGTATATTTTTGTCCTCATGGTGTCACAATGCGTGTTATAGTGTTATCAAGTATGAAAGCCACCGTTGATGGGTACGTTTGAATGTGTAGTTAGGTATTTTTGCTGTTTACAGTGCATTCCACTTATAATGATATCACGAAGAAAGAAAAATCTGATTGTTAAAACCGATCATCGCTATATCTGGACTGCCATTAAAAAAAAGAAAAAAAAAAGAGAATATATTTTTGAAGTCCCGAAACCAAATTTGCCACTTGTGGTAAAAGGTCGATGTTGTACAAAATAGGCTGGGAAAAACAAAACGTTTATTTATACCTCTAAATAGCGTCTCAATCGTTAGGCACGCTGAAATAGAAATCTGCGCTTGCTTTCGCAGAAGTTTCGGATTCACAACCGCCGCGTGCATTGCGTCCAGCTGCTGCGTGTCCAGCTGCTGCGCGAACACTGGCGGCTATAATTTAGCTTAACTGAAATCAACGAGTGACTCGGTCAACGACATTGCACTTTGGTTGAACATTGGGGTCGGTGTCAATGACAGGCCATTGTCAATCTTGTCGTCGCGTCTGTCGCACAATGCTGCGTCTGTCGGGACAACGATCGCCCCGGTGGAGACCTCTTCGCAGAACGAGGCAGCACTACCTGCACTTAGAAACTCCTCCATCGAAGCGCCACCTATTTCATCGTCAGTATTGATGTGCTCCCAGAGTTTGGTAATGTCAGCAGCTTCCACCGTGCTGGTTTCAACCATGAGGGTTTCGTCCTGGCGCACAAAGCCCACTTTTTCCATTGAGAGAGAGAGAAACAACTTTTATTGAAAACAGCAAGTGTAAGAGGAGTTTATCTCCCCTCCCGTAGATGTCGGCCAGGAGCGCTTGGGTCCTAGCGGCATCTTCGGCTTGCCTGATGACTTGTAGTTGGTGTTCGCTGTCTGAACTGAGCAGCGCGGTCTCCCACTGCTCCGCGTTTGTATATGTATTGTTTGGCCCCTCCACTATGTTGGGGCAAGCCCAGATTATGTGTGTGAGGTCCGCCCGCTGATTGCAGTCTTTGGATTTATCTGAGTAGAGTTCTGGATAACAATTATTATAAGCGATCGGGTTTGGGAAGGTGTTTGTAGTAGGGCGCCATGCTGTGGCCTGCTGTTTATTTATTGAGGAGTGAGGTGGAGGGTAATGCTGCCTCCCTAATCTGTAGTGTTTGGTGATTTCATTGTAAGTGACCATGCGGTCTCTCTCCGCACTCGGGCCCCGCGTTGTTCCTGCTCCTGCTCGGCTCTCTAACTCTCGAGTTAGGATGTGTGCGGTTTCATTGCCGGGGAGGGAGGAGTGGGCGGGCGTTCATATGACATGAACGTCACGCTCCCTGCGAAAGTTACTCATGATCCTTAGCGCCTCTTTCGAGACCCTTCCCTTAGCGAAGTTATGAAGTGCACTTTTCGAATCAGTGATTATGACACTCGTCGTTGTGGAGGCGAGTGCCAGCGCTATGGCCGCTTCTTCCGCGATTTCCGATTTTCATGTTTTAATGGTGCCGCTGGCAAGCGAGTGGTCCGCCTGATTTGAGGTCACCACTGCCATGTGTCGACTGTCTGCATATTCCACCGTGTCTACATAGACCACGTTCGCATTTCTGTTGATCGGCATGGCCACTGCTTCTAGCCTTCATGATCGTGGTGCTCCCGGTTTTCATAATCGTCGATATCATCTACTGCGCGAGCTCGTACTTCTTCGAGTCTTGCTAAATTTGCAGCTTCGTCTCGAGAAACACGGCTTGGCGCTTTGTCGGCGCACCTCTTGCTCTTCCGCGGCGAATTTCTGCACTCGCTGAGAGCGGGAGATTGTAAAGGCAGCGTAGGCCGCGCAGGCACCGCTCGCTTATCACTTTCTCTCCCCCTCAATGCTCGTGCGACCGCTGGTGACGTGGACGCAAAGCAGCTGGCGCCATCTTGTGCACGCTGCGGCAACTTGCGATGTTCTTCGTGGGTTTCGTTCGCAATGGGCGCGCGGGCGGGATGCGCTGCGCGGAAATGGCGGCAAATACGAACTCGCGTAGGTAAACTTTCGCCCCGTCTTAGGAAAGGCAACTTAGGAATGCAAATTTCACGATTATTCTGCATGAAAAACGCTGCCCAGAAGCAGGATTTTGATCGTTATATCCGATATGCGGTGAATAATATGTCATTATATATAGTTTTTTTTCTCATAGCCCTAATGCATAAGTTGATACTCTTAGGTCGACTCATCGTCATAACTGATATATCATTATATGTGGTATCGTAAGTAGAACACAAAGACACAGTTGCTAATGGCTGGTCAGTCATTGTGAGCACCACACGTGCTGCAACAGGCTTGGTTTAATAACCTGTTTGCTGTGAGAAAAGAGGGGCAGCAAGGGGGAATCGAAGAAGCATCTTAGTTGGTGAGAGATGTTGGAGAGGCACTTTATTTGAGACACTTGAGATGGTCAGTGAGTGAAATGGCTGGTAGGTTGTTGTTCTGGGACCCTTGCAGCATTTGCCTGGCAGAAAAGGATGATCTCACTTTGAATGAAATCATAGTTTAAGGACAAGCTCCCATTTCCTTTGTTTCCGCTTGTCAACACAGCAGCACTGATAGTGTCATTGTGCAGTGTCTGCATATTTCAGTTTATTTGCCAATTTGGGTTTCTTCACAGGTAAAATTCCACAAGGGTTACGAGGTTGAATGTCGATTAATTTTTATAACATAGCATATTAAGCTACAGTCGAATCCCCCTACAAATGCTGCTACAATGAAATTTCCACCACAACGAAGATTTTCCGATTTCCCGTCAGTTGCCCATAGAAAGTAATACATAAAGCTCTCTCCATAATGAAGGTGTTTTATTCGGTATTTCCGCTTCAATGAACTTTTCGAGAATGAAACTGTGACTGAATTGAAATTGGAACTGCCGAGTAGTCAAATTAGAAGGCCCTTGCAAAGCTGTGACGATCGTATGTCTGCTCGATTTACGCCACTACAATCCATAGCCACGCGTGGTCGTCGCGCGCCTGCGCGAGACTGCATGCGATCACCACAATCACTGCTGTTTTCTGTAGTGTGTGTGTGTGTCCGGTCAAAATGGCTACGCCAACGAAGAAGCATAAATTTCTCTCTCCGGAGGAGAAGGCACATATGATCACAGAGGCAGAAAGCGGAAGGAAAAAATTTCGCAGTTTCGCCTGAAAAGCGAAGCATCGATTGCTATAGCAGATTAGTAGACAGCTTTATGAACTAAGGATCATAGTTTTATCGGCCGTATGAACTTGTAAACATTCGCTTACCAACTAAATTACCAAGCACGGTGTCACGCACGGACAGGTAAACATGAACACATTTCGCTCAATGACTGCAGAAACTCGGCGTCAACACGCTGGAATGAAAAGGCGGGGCAATAGCAGCAAGCGAATTGAGCTCAGTACCGTCTCTCGCTTCAACGCAAACTAAACGTTGAAAGCACAGCGCACACGACTCTACCGGCACTAGTTGCACTTTGCCCACATCGCAGATCGCTTTGAAGATGAGGCCTGAGCGGGCACGCACTTCGTGCACAGTGCAGATTGCTTTCAAGATACAGCGGCCGCGCCGCATCCGCTGTTGTCAGCATGATGCCAACATCTCGTAGTCTGGGGAAAATGACAACCTGCTAGACACTGACTCCGGCGACTTCTTTGAAAGTAATGGATCCTTTTGACCTTATCTTAAAATTATCAGAGTCCACGACAATGACATTGCGATGGCTCTTTTAACGGGCTGTGAGACTCGCGTAACGCCTTTGCTTGCCCTCTCACAATCCAGGCTGACCGACTTCTGGACATAAAACTTCCGGTAAGCGCAAGCTTGCCAAATTTGCTGACTTGGTTATTAATATGCAATGAAATCGTGATAATTCAAACCGCTTCGTTGCGATGGTGCATATATGTGCCGTAAAATGAGTGTTTCGCGATCGGCCGGGCATGCACGTTGAATTAGGCGTCTGCCGCTATGTACGAAAAATGCTGTAACAGCGGCGCGAAATGCATTCTCTCGTGAAGTTGACACTTTATAGACCTACACCATGTTTGTAAACAGTGGTAGGCACCGTCGATATATTTGAGCCCCTGTAGCGACGTCGCGTAGGCTCCACCCACTTTGGCCGCCCTGCTTGCACGTGAGGATGACGCTTTTTTTTTTTTTGAATGGGATGGGGTTGGAGGGTGCTAAAACCACAATTTCATTATGAAGCACACGATAGTGGGGGCGCCGGATTACTTTTGACTACGTGAGGTTCTTTAAAGTGCACCTAGGGAAACGTTCTTGCATTTCGCCCCCATCGGAATAGGGCCGAACGAGATGGTAGGCCTAGCTCGCTGACCGCCACAGTGATGGCCGACAGCGCTTGCGATCTGGCCTGCAGCTCATCATAGTGCGCTTATGTTTGACAACATGATTAACGTGGGCTTAAATGAATTGGTGCGAATAGCAAACGGTGTCTTTGGTGCGATTAGTAAACGAAACGTAAAAGTATGTACTTGCAAGACAGCCGTGCCGCCACGCTGAGACGGCCGGTGCTTGGGTTTCCGTCCGTGAGACGAAATGCCGTCGGATCGTTGCTCCCGATCGCGCCAGTGGTTTAGTACAGGGCGCTGCTTTACGAAACACGTGCAAATTCGAGGTATTTTTTTCTCTTAAGAACTATTTCATGTTAAAAACAAGCTGTAGCTGATTTCTACGTCGCCGTGTGCGGCGACAGAAGCAATTGCCTCTGTGATGGGACCGGCGAGGTACTGTCCCGACGGCGACGCCGGCTGTGTAGGACCGCACAGTCTGACCTGTAGGCCATGGCTGTCCGATCGCTCCAACTCTGCACTAACCCTGCACATTTTATTTCGCGCTTGAAATTTAATTGACGCGTTTAGGCGTGTTTATGACATCCATACTGCAATTAACGCAGCTGTGACTGTGCAACCTGTGTATGTGAACGTGTAATATGATATCTACACTGCAAGTGGTGAAATTCTTTGAGATGAAAATAAATTTGTATGTGAGGTGCTTTGTGGGGCATCTCCTTGCTCGACCTACGTTCAAGGCTAATCCTAATCTAGTGCGGCAAGAAATTGTAATGACGCGCTAATAACGATCCTAAGATCGTAGGTTGGCTCATGCACGCTACTCAAAATAAAAGAGAAGCTTAACGGTTACGAAGTGTTTTGCGCGCAATGGATGATCTGGTATGAGAATCCAACTTTCGCTTTTTACCACGGCGGCCCATTGCTTGCGACGGTTTTCATCACCAGGAAACCTATAAAAACTTTAACCTCTTGCCTATTTCGACGCAACTCAGCACGTAGCACGTCGACATACTGCATTTCCTTTGTTGTAAGATCATAGAATAAAGACCTCACACATGGAACCGCACAACCACCCGCGAAACCCAGCGGCTGCTGTGGTAGGCACGACACGAGCAGCGGCTCGGCGGTGGAGTGCCTACCATGCGAAACTAAATTCCGACGACAGCGCCACAGCATTTTCGTGACGTAGCGCCGTGGTGTAGGTCTATTGACCACCTTTGGTACGTCGCAACTTTTGCCCCCACGCCATCGCGAAGATTTCCCGGGCAATGGTTTCGGTTTTGTTTGCGGCTTTGCTGTTTGGTGTAGGTATATACATACTGATTTCGCGTCAACGAAGTTCCGTCATAACGAAATTTTTCGCGTGTCCCGTGAATTTCGTTGTAGCGGGACTCGACTGTATATATATTAACTTATAAAAAAACATTAAATTGAACAAAACAAAACTTTAAAGTAATTAGAAATTAGTTCTGTCAGTCGTTTGTGGCATAACAAAAAGGGGCTTTAGTGATTTGCATGTGACGTAACAGGCTTCTTGCTTTCATATTGTTTTGTGGCACACCCAACATCCCTAGGTGAATGCGGCCATTGACTATTTAATAAATGCAAGCGCAAAACGACAAGAACTACACAGAAAAGATACAGTTGTCAAGGTGTTTATTGACAGGATTGAGAGGTCGAACTCGGTGCGGCAGTCAGAACCTTGCGAGCAGTCAGGACAAGCCCCGTGCGTAAAAGCGCTGGTGATGCGCCTGACTGACTGGCACTTCTTCATCGTATTTCATACACCGGATATGCACCTGGCTAACCGGCACTTCTTCTTCCTTACACAGTGAATGGTTTCAGTATAGATTAGTACCAACATGCCCAACGTAACGTCCCTTTGAAGCAAACTACCAGTCTAGTTTGATATCATGTTTTCATTTAGTATCCCTTTAATTTGAGCATAATTTCTAAGCTCCACTATGCTGCAGGCATCTGCAAGCATGTCACCCAAATCAGAGTCCTCTTATGCTTTTCCAGGCAATGACTATTTGCTGTAATGCCATGGGCGTCATAACTTAGTGTGCTCTTCAAAGCACCTATACAGTGGCAGTTGTTATATGAAAGGGCAGTTACTGATAAGGCTAAGCAAATGTGTCGGGACGGAGGAAGTAAACTATCTTGCGTGTTCTGCAACTGGTCAAAATTTTCCACATGAGTATTAAGGGGAGATGCAGCTTTCACACTCCAAAAAGCAGGTTTTCTATGGGACTAAAAAGAAATGCAATAGCCAGAAGAATTATCAGACGAACCTTCTCATCGAAATTGAGGTATAAATGTAAATAGTACTAGGCTTTAAGAACTTTGCAATTAGGAGAACATATCAGGTCAGAGGGAATGTGCTAGTGGGGTTATATAATATTTTGCTGTCTGTTAATTTGCTGTTCCTCCACTAATTTCAACAATGAAGCTGTTTAAGCTATCCGTAAAACCGTGCTTGTCGACCGAAAAAACACAGCTGAGCGATGAGTCACCTGGGTTGCCTGGCAACCACCTCGCGGAGCAGCATGTGCTTCGCCTCCTCTCCGTGCCGTGCACATGTTGCCTTGACATGGGACGTTAAGGAGAGCATGTGCGCGGCGCGCGCTATGCTTGGGAGAGAAAATGAGAGCGAGAGAGAGAAAGAAATTGTAGCAGCACCAACAAGGCAACGCGCAGAGCTGCTGCTGCCGACACTGCCCGCGTTTCCCCATGTTCACGCTAAACGCGCGGTGTCCGTGACTGCAACAGGCGCCTCTGGCGGCGGCTCGGCAGGTTTCGACCAGCCACGCGCCGGCAAGTTTGGAGGTGCAGCTTGGCCGTGACGTCACCGGGGAGATAAAGCTCGGAGCCGTCGCGATGGCGGCAGAACTTTTGTTGACTCTGTGGCGCATACATGTAGCCTTGACATGAGATGACCAAAGAAGATCCGGACACCCGAAAAAGAAGCCGCTCATCTTGAAGCGCGTCACGCAGCCAAGTGAGAATCTGCACATTGGCGGTGAGCTGATTCGGAGTACCGTACCTAGCAGCACTTAGTATTTCCTTGCAAAACTTAGCCAAGCCTAGTAAAACCTGGAAGAATAAAGCTAGGTCGATCACCAGCTCCGCTGTTTACTCCAGCCTTGCACCACTTGTGTAAGCTGCCCACGTTTTTTTGAAGAACATGCATATTGAATTCTCTAGATTTTGAAGGCATTTAATGTTCAAGTTTTCATCGCTTTTATTAGGAAAGGTCATTGGAAGTTTCTTGTTCTGCGATCTGTCAGGATGTGATAGCTCCAATTTTACTGCGATAACAATTGTACGGACGCTTGGGGAACACTTTAGGTGCTGCCATGCTGTCATTGTATCGATGGCCACATGTGCGTCCCTTATGTGGAGGGTTAAAAGGTCTCCAGTAGGGCGGTGTGACACAGTGTGTTTCTCTGCAAAAGCGACTTAGCCAAGTGGGTGCACTATCATGCTCCACTCAATCGTTTCTGCACGGGATACAGGACAGTGTTCTGCCTAGCGCTACTAGCATGAGCATTGTGCACACACACACACTAGTGTTCCTGCTGACCAACTGGGTGCATACCACACCATGGTGCATACACTAATATGTGCAGCACAGACAGAAGATGTCAAGCTAACACAATCTAATTTTTTTCATTGGGCACTGACAAACGTGAATGGTTTTATGTTGGTCTTGTCTCGAGTACCATCGAGGTGTGACACCTGCAATGCCACTGGTGGCGCTCCTTTTCATGCCAGTGTTGTAAGCTGCCTGGTAGCTGCCAGGGTGCTGTATCTGCTGCGCAGCTACAGTTGCCTTGCATGCTGTGTCGTGCCAAGATGTGGCTCCCACGTATTGTTAGAACACTGTCTGAAGAGCTTGAGTGCAATGCTAAACCTTACTATCACTTTCTGTGCTTCGCCCGTCAGGCAAAACTGCCAATATTTTATTGTGGTGATTGACATCTTTACTGCAGTACCCTGAGCTGTTTGCGAACTGTCCCATTCGTCCATTGTCCGGCCTGCTGCTGTACGGAGCCCCTGGGACTGGCAAGACACTTCTTGCTGGCATAGTGGCCTCGGAGTGCGCTGTCAATTTCATCAGCATTAAGGTAACTAATTGCCGCATCCTGTATGTAAGCAGCTTCCCAGTGAAAAGACTTCATCCGTGGGACATCCAGATCATGTCCCAATCTCCGTGCAGTGTTTTGGAGACAAACAGAAAATGCGATGGAAAACCAAGTTCAGATATCCTATCGAGGATATCCCAGGAATACAGTGGAATCTCGTTGATGAGATTCTGCATAATACGTTTTTCGCGATGATACGTTTTTTTTCTTTCTTTTCCCCGCCAACGTCCCATAGGAGTGATGTATTTTCATGTGGTTGATACGATCGCTTTATCACCTAAAATTGGATGATACGACCCATGAACGTTAAGGGCCGGCGACACTAGCGGAAAAACGCGCGCCACGAAAGCTGCCGCGAAGCAGGTTTTTCATGCCGAGGGAGGGATCAGTCCTGGACCGATTTAAATTGCCACACGCCGTGGCGTAAACAAGACCCGAGCGAGGCAGACCAATGAGAGCTGCCCCCTTCAGAGGCGTACGCGCGGGAAACTGGTGCCATGCGGACCCGCCCGGCTGCTATTTTTGCACTCGTAGTATCGTCTGCTCATGTCAACTTTTGCTCATACTTCTTTTGGTTGGCTTTTCAGTCGAGATCTTCATGCGGTCACGTGGCTGAACGAAGCGCCTGCCCTCGTCCGCCAGTAGTATCGCTCGTTGTGTCACGTTGCTCTAAGGTGCTCCTGTATTTTGAAATTCCTGGCTCGTTTTTTACCTTTGAAAAGAACTTGTTAACGGACTTTCAAAAAAGGAAATTTAAGCGAAAACTGATGAGCTATTTTAAAGTTGCTCAATAAAAGTCTGTTGGCTGTGGTTCGTGTGGTGTTGAGTGATGCTGCTCTGCACGTGTTATGTGGAGCAGTATCACTCGACACCACAGGAAGCTTTGCTAGTGAGGTTGTCACCAAGTAAGCCTGTTTTCTTACGTTTTGGGGCTTGCTTTGGATGATACGATTTTTGGATGGATATGTTTCATTTTCTGGTTCATGCTAAGATCGTATTAACAAGGTTCCACTGTATTTCTACAACTCATAGCTTTCTATTCCACTGTACTAGCTGAAATAACATTCCAACGACCCACGAACAGCGTGTTAAGCCCCAGCCACACGGAGGAAAAATGCACACGGTGTGCAGGCGGCGGTGGTAAAATGCTGCTGTGGCAGTGCAGGCACACTGACTGGCGGTGCGCCACTGCTCAGTGGAGTGTGGAAATGGCACCTTCTTTTTAAAATTCCAGAAGAATTTTTTTACGGACATAGCAAAGAAAAAAGTTTAGCGCAAGCTGACGAGCTATTTCAATGTTGCCGAATAAAAGTGCGTTGGCTGTGGTTTGTGTCGCGTCAAGTGATGCCACACGAACCTTTTATATTGAGTTTGTCACTGAGTATGCCTATTTTCAAAGTTTTGGCAGCTTGCTTTGGACATTACTATTTTCTGATGATACGTTTTATTTCCCGGTTCCCGTGCAGATCGAATCAATGAGATTCCACGGTATTTTTTCTGGACCTTTTTTCGGCCCAGACATGAATAGCTGTCCTTTGAGAGCCTTTATTTTTCCGTTTCCTTGCGACAGAATTGCATTTTCTCACATGATCAAATTACAAGCTGAGGCTAGATGTCTACAGGTCATGTGCACATCGTACTTTGCATATTTTCTGAAGCAATTTACTTCGAAAACTACAGTATTGATCAATATGCCACTTGGACCTGATGGAAGGCCTCGAAGAATGAGGAGTACACTACGCCTCAGCGTGCAAGCGTGTATGCATGTGTGCATGCAACCTATCTGATTTTTCTGCATGGGCATACTGGCCGCTGCATCTGTCATGTACAGCATCTGCTGCAAATGGAATATTCATTATAGCAAACATTTTGCGAAAGGCCCTGCCATGCCCATGCAATGCACACAGCGTAACCCTATGATGTCCGTCGTGTATATGCAAGGAATTTCTGCAGGGCACAGAAAGTGTAGCCAAATGATCGTGTGCAGGTTGTCCGCTGGACATATCTAACATATACCTGGCATATACATGTCCTGGCAGTGGATGTCCATAAAATATCCACTAGACGTCCTTGCAGTCATTGGGTTGTTTCCACTGGGAAGGTGGCAACTGTTCACAGCCTGTAGCCTGGATAAAGTAGTCGAATCTCGTTGATACGATTCTGCATTTTTTGGGATATGTTTTTCTTATACACCATTTTTTTTTCTTATATAGGATTATCTTTGGATAATATGATTTTCGGATGATACGTTTTATTTTCCGGTTCCCATGAACGTATCAACGAGATTCCACTATATTCTAATGTAAATGGGGACCTTGTATGTCCTTATAAAGTCTTCTATATAAAAATGGTGACTTAGTTCCCTTTAGTGAAAGGCAACATTTTTACTGTGAGAGCTTTCATGAGCTTTTCCCAGCATTTTCTGTGCCGTAGAGATTGTCCACTCCATCTGTGCCACCCCATCCCGGAGGCCCAGATCGCTTTTTGGAGCAGGGTACAACGACAGGCTAGTTGGTAATCTATATTCGCAACTACAGGGCAGAAATGACAAAGTACAAATAACCGGGGAGAGAGACAAGTGCTTGTGTCTGTCCCTTGTTTATTTTTCCTCTGTCATTTTCTGCGCTGTAGTTGCTTGAAAACATTTTGCAGCCTTCCACAGAGTGTGCCCTCCACATTACTGCCAGCATCTAATGTCATCTGGTGGTTTGACTTGCAGGTGCCTTGTGAGACAAAAAGATCCCTCTTTTGAAAAAACAGGGATAAGTAAGGGGGGGGGGGGCAGCGAGGTTAAACAGGACTGAACCCGCTTGGCTACCCTACATTGAGCGAGGGTGAAAGGGGAGAAAAGTTAGAGTAGGAGACAAGGACAGTTCATGCATGCTGGAGATGCAGAGGAACTGGAATGTTTGGCACTGCTCATAGATGTCACTCAGTTCAGTTTCAGAAACCATAGTAGCACTCTTGTGTTCTTATGTTGCTGTCATTTGCAAGGCTATGGTCCTGAGATTTTGCTCTTGGAAAAAGTTTTTCTATCTAGCTTGCTACCATTGTATGCTTTATATTTGTAAACAGAGCTTGTTTGATATATTATAGGGACACTAAAGGAAAATAATAAGTCGAGTTAAATTGATAGCTCATCTGTTTAGAAGACTATAATCATTTTCTGAGCCACAACATACGACTTTGTTGCATAGAAAACTGCCACCGAATGTCCTGCAGCTGCTCCTTAATTTGAATTCCCCGTGTCAAAACTGAGACCATGATGTAATCTTCACGTTAAGTTCTGCGATTTTACGTGCCAGAACCACAATCCGATTATGAGGCATGCCATAGTGGGGGACTCTGGATTAATTTTGACCGCCTGGGATTCTTTAACGTGAACCCAGTGCACGGTACACAGGTGTTTATGCATTTCACCCCATCAAAATGCGGCTGTCGTGGCCGGGATTTGATTCCATGACCTCATGCTTAGAAGTTCAAGGTCAAAGCCACTAAGTAACTGTCTCTGTTGCTATCTACGAATCAGCCACACCTCTCTCAACTGCCTGCCCTTCATTTGTACACGTCTAATCTCCATCTCCCAGCTTGCGGGCGGGAGATGGAGACATGTCTAGACTTGTGACATGTCTATGAACATGTCACATGTTCATGGACATTAGTTTTGTTTTGGATGTGTTCGTCTACAACCATACTGCCTGCTCATTTTTCTAGGGGCCAGAGCTATTGTCAAAATACATTGGTGCCAGTGAGCAGGCTGTTAGGAATGTCTTCCAGAGGTGAGTGTCCTCACGAGGTTATTTTATAATTCCTGTCCTGTGTTTGTGCTATTGTTTCATTGATGGCTTATGTAGCAGAAAATATGAACGCTTTCAATATGGCTGTGGTGCTTGTAAATTGTCCTTGATGGAGAAAAGCAATATACATGATCATTATGCTTGGTAAATGCAACTCTAAGGAGATGCGTCATCCGTGCACACTTAAGTTATGCCAGTGCACCACGGCTTTGTCATAAAAATTCCATGGTCAGAGAGATGAAAGCTGCATGTGTCTTAACCAAGGCATTAAAATTGTTTATCTGTGAAATCTTCGCTAATTTGTGTGGTATTGATGAAGTAAATTTCCAAGTGCAGTCAGACTTCCGACTGGCAGTTATATTGAAATTTGGATAGCTTATAACAAGGGTGCCTAATTGAAACAAGCGTAGAAGCATTTCTTGGCCCAGAACTGCTCTATTCAAACAGACCACTTACAGACTACAGTGCATAACTTAAATAATGCAAGTTTTGTGGCCAAAGTGGAAGTCGTCTCAACAACTTCTGGCGCCTTTGGTCAGGCAATTAACTGTAGACAATGTATCAGAACACTTGGTGGCTGCTAAATGTGAAATCTTTTTTACAAAGATATAGTATGTATATATATATAGAAACTTTATTTGACTGGAAAACATTATAAGGAGCGGTGGTCGGAGCCCCTCAGTCCAGGGCCCCACTGGCCTCTGCCGCCTGCCTGACCTGGCTAATTAAGGACTTTTGTCCTGCCAAGTCGGAACGAGCGAGCTGTGCCTCCTACTGCTCCATTGTGACATTGTTAGTTGGCCTATGAGGGTGCTTAGTGCACTCCCAGGTTACATGTATTAGGGTAGGTATGCCACCGCACCAAGGGCACTTGGCCCTATAGTGAGTGGGATACATGGCGTTTAGCATTCTAGATGGGGTAATACCCCGGTCTGTATTTTGCGCCAGTCAGTGGCCTCTTCCCCGTTAAGTTGTGGGTGAAGCGGCGGGTATTTTCTGCGGACTTTGCGCTGATGAGCAAGGATGTCTTTGACATTTAAATTGATGGGATTTTGTGAGGGATGTGGGAGGGGTTGGGGTTCGAAGAGGATGCCATCGCTCAGTTAGTAGACGCTCGAGCTAACGCATTAGCCTGTTCGTTCCCCTGTACCCCCGCGTGTCCCGGGCACCAGAGTAGGCGATGGCGGTAGTTGAACAATTTGGGGATCATCGCGAGGCTAGCTGCAGTCATGTGCCTCTTGAGAAACATGCTACATGTCTCCCGGGAGTCAGTGACCACGACCGAGTCCCTTTCCGAACGCTCTGCGTGAGCGAGCGCAATCGCCACTGCTAACATTTCCCCCACCTCGGCCGACGCGGTAATTTGCTGCTGGCTGATCGCGTTCACGACTGCCAGGGCGTACCTTCTTTGGTAGCACTGCCCGGTCGCCTCTGCATACGCAACTGCGTCCGTGTAGTACGTATTGTACATAGCGTTATTCGAGTACATCGATTGAATATGTTGTGCGCGTGCTTTGCGCCTTTCCTTGTTGTACTCGGGATGCATGTTCTTGAGAATTGGAGCTACTGTAATTTTGGATCTCACCGAAGGAGGGAGAGGTACGGCCTGTTCGTGAGATAAATCGGGTATGCTGGGATATTAAGTCGAACCAATATTGCCCTACCAGTTTTTGTGAAGCTGAGGCTCTGTCGCATCAAAGTGGCTTTTTATGTAATGTTATCTCATTCTGCATGGTGTCGAAATAATCCTCTGTGTCTATATCCATTTGTATATATCTAATCATTGCCGAACACTACATCTCGTGCTGTATGGTTTTTCATACTGTACAGATAATTCAATTTCCTAATAGTTCAGACGGAACTATTGTCCCCACATGTCAGCCTAGCCACTGTACCATTGCTGCTTAGCATTGCAAAGATTCTTAGTATTGCAAATATTGCGACTTTCTGCTGTGACCTCTTTTGCCAAGTATAATTCTTTTATCCTGATTATTTTGTTCATATAAGATTGTAAAACGAAACCAAGAAAACTTAAGGAATAGGCTAATGATAATCCAGAGGCCACATAGTACCTTGCGACTCTTCTGAATTGGTTGAAAGAAGCCAATACTTTTCAAGCATGTTGTCAGCTAGTCTCTGCTAAATTTTTACAATGCATGCCAAGGCAAATGCACATACCGTGAAATTCCGAGCAAGCGCCCCCCCTCAAGCAAGTCGAAATTACTGGCAAAGTTAGGGCACCGGAAGAGCACCCAAAATTCAAGATGGCAACGACGAAATTTTCCCGCCAAAAAAAAAGAAGCGCAGTGGGAGTGGCATCAAAATTTTATTGAACATGAACTTTATTAAGCCAAAGATTTGTTAGTGGTGTTTATCACTCTCAAAACCACCGAATGAACTACAGAAAGAGCGCATTGACGCTGCACTGACGTGTCGCCACGACCGCCGAAACGAACATTAGTTATGCAGCTTTTATTCCAAGCAAAATTATGTCCCCTAGAGTAAAGTGACGTGTAATGTTCACCTTATTTATAACCATGTCCACGGTGAAACGTTTAGCACTAATGAGAGTTCCGATACAAGTCAAGCTCAGCTGCAGTGCATGGCTACCGACGACGGACAGCGAACCGCGGCTCGGCCATGCTCGCATCGCAGCTGGTGGCACCGCAAATATCAGCATGTTTTCTTCATCGTGTGAAATTATTGCAAGGAGGGGGTAAAGCGGCAACGACGGTAACAAATCATTGCTGCTTGGGAGTGTCGGCGGTTCGTTCTGAAGCGCCGTCTGCTAGATTCGAAATGAACAGGAAAAGGACTAGCGACGATATCGGGGGCGAGTGATTAGCAGTGGCGACGCCAAAGCGTAGCCGCGACCACTCCTCTGTCGCCGAGTTTTCACATCGCTGTGCCGCAGGAAAATCCTCTGTGCCGTGTGAGAGGCAGATCTCGCCGTCGGCCGGCGGTCCGTGAACTACAGACCGCCAGCCGCAGTTCGCCCCGATGGGCACGTGTGCCCAGTGGGGCACCTAAATTCCCTGGAAAAAAATATCTAGAGACTTCAGGGGCGCTGGGTGTGACCATGAATCGATGAAATGGCTCATCGGGGCACCGTGATGCGCACCGGTGCGATTTGCCGAATTTGCCATTATTTTTGTGGTCTAGATGTGGCAGGCCTGTGTTGGTGCGAAGTTGGGAAGGGGGGGGGGGCACCTTCCCGGAACGGCGCGAAAGCTTGAAGTTGGCACTGAAGTTAAGGGGGGGGGGGGGCTCTTGCACGGGTGGGGGCGCTTGCTTGGAATTTTATGGTACACTTGTTTCTCCAATTCACCTGCTACTCCAATCAAATATTGTCACGTTGTCATGACGGTGAAGAATCAGGCCATGACACAACTGAGAGTCATGAAACTAACTCTTGATTGGGTGAACTTGTGTGCACAAAAAAAAAATTGCACTCAAACACAACGATAGTGGCAAGAACAGGCACTGATTGTCGAAGTCTGACCCATGTGTCAGACGCATTATCTATTTATACATGACTTGTCGTACATTCCAGCATAATTGCTGGTGCTTATGTCTGTTCTTGAACTTGCAACATTATTCAGGTCATGCATGCAATCTGATAACACAATGTTTGGCAACAACAGAGACAGCAGATAGAATCGGCAGCAACATTCAAGAAAGTTCCGATACAAAAAAGTCTGAGTGATAACTTTTAGCATTTGTTTGTTAGCCTGTGAGAAACGGCCACGAGAAAAAGATAACAAGTACGCATGTCAGTATTGACCAAAATGTAGATTATGTATGAAGCACCTGTGTTGTCTATCTTTTTCTAGTCTTTTATTTAGCCAGCTCTGTTGTTTTAGAATGTGGATGCTCCACCCACTGCCCAACTTTGCAGTCTTGCCAGTGATGGGAAAGATGCTACAATTGCTCCAAGCTGCTACATTTCGTTAAAGCTGCTGCATCCATGCTACAAATGAGCGAAACTGCTCCAAAGTTGCGCTATGGTGTGGCCTCCGAGATTACCTGGCACCACGCCGCACAATCTCTGAGGCCACAACCATGAGGACTTGTTGCCGACGCCAGGCGGAAGTTACCACCACCCCTATGCTCAGAGTGCCTTCGCATCTTATGCCATTAAAAAACCGAGCTAATCCAATAGAATCCAGTGCACAGGTTGTGCCAGGCAGGGTTGCCAGGTTTGGTGACTTCTCGCCAAATTGGCTACTTTTAGAGGCCCTTGGCGAACGAAATGATTGGCAACTTGGCTATTTTCTGGCTACTTTTGGCGGTGGTAATTCATATAGGTAGGGTCTAAATCGCATTTCCTCCAACTCTAGCCCCAGAAGCTAGATCTCCAAGTCCATGATTTTGTGTTTTGCAAGTGCTGGAAGCAAATCCAGCTGCTCAAACATATCACAGCCACCATCTAGCCAGTGGGCCTCTTCGACTTGTCGTCCTGGGTTGTCCAGGACTGCCCGAGGCACTTCAAACGCGACGCACATTGGCTGAAATCACTGCCTCGGGCAGTTCGGACTTGTCAGGGATGGATAATTTCATATCTCCTTCACGAAGTAACAGTGCTCAGCTTGAACCAGTTAACTGCAGGTCTGATATGCCACTTGACAGACACTGGCATCAAGTTTTCATAATGAAGGATGCTCAAGGTGGGCCGAAATATTAACTTCTGTCAAAGCTAGTCAAGGCGTTTCTATCACTTCCACTTGGTAACGCTGATGTCGAGCGTGGGTTTCGTGAAAATTCAAGAGCCCTGCTTGACAGGTCAAATCTTTCTCTGTCGAGCATAAATGGCATGCATCACATCATGTCATATGCAAAGAAGTTTGACAGCTGTCCGTGCCTGTTTTCAGTTAATGCAGATGCCATCAGGGCTGTCAAGGGGGCATCAAAACGATATGCGGAGTGCCTCGCAGTTGAACAGAGAGCACCAAAGTGCCTTTGTACAGATGCAGAGCAAAACTCAACCAATGCGAATATGAGCAAAAATCAAGCTAAGAAGGAAGTGGTTGCGGCAGAACGAATGTTCAAAAATGCCGAATTGTTGATTCAGAAGGACATGAAGCTGAATACCTTCTCAGACATTGAGTGGCCAGGAAATACTTGCTCAAGCAAGACAAAAAAATGAGTGAAAGTATTTCTCACTTATATGCTGCTGATAAGGGCTTCGAAGAAAGCATAGTGATGTTTCATGGAACTGACATTCATGTTTTGTGTTTTTGTTCCCATCATGTTTCATACTTTGGTGCTCCTTTGATAAAAGCTTGCATTAATTATGCTGTCAGTGAACTCATGCTTGCACTGTATTTAGCACTTCATTTTAGCAATACTAAGGCTAGTTATTTCTTAAAAGGCATGTATGATACATTTATTAGGCAACCATGTAATAGAAGCAATAAATACTGCTTTCGGTCTGTTTTTATTCTTTTTTGCAACCTGCTACAAAACTGAGGGTAGCTGCTACAAATCGTAATTTTTCCTGCTACAAAACCTGCTCCAAAACGCTTTTGGCCATTCCCATCACTGCCTTGTCTAAACAAAGCTTTCCTCATTAGACTGCTTGTTCCAACTTCAGCTGAAGTACTCACACTTAGCTAAGCCTTTAACAGTCACGAATGTGAAAGCTTACAATGGGCTGTGGCACATATACCTGCCACTTGTGCCACGTGCAAGCCATTTCCACCAATAATGGAAGCAATTTAATTATAAAGATAGTGTGCAGGGCGATAGGTGAATTTTGACTTGGGTGCAGCTTTGCCTTACGACGCCGTGCATTGCTGTGAAATTACTTTAAAGGTAAGAACTTTGTTGCTGTGAAGGTGCACCTGCATTAATTGCCATGAAGCCACATCGTGGCCCAACAGACAGCAGCAAGCGGGGATGATTGAACATGCAACAAAATAAGATTGTTTTTGGAGCCCTGCATTGTTCCAAAAATAGCACCTGGTTCATTTTACAAGCATTTCAGCATTTTTCTATGCTACTGCTTGGGAGGGTTATACGGCGTTCTTCCTTTTCTTTTTAATTCTTGTAGGATTGTCACTGGGACACAAGTTATATGCAGAAGGGGATTATAGGCATAGAATTGGTAAAAACTGCTATGTTAGCAGTGTCTGTCAACATCATCATGTGCTGTCATTTGAGCAGTTTAATTCGCTGTGAAAAATTGTGTAAGCGTTGCTTGCTTGAGCTGCGCACCATCAGAATTCTAGGACGCTTAAGTTTCGCCTTTAAGAGTGGAACGTGATAGCATTCAAAGAGCCCTAGCTGCTTATCAGGCTTTTTTCTTGTATATTCAAATTACAATCCGCTGCTATCATGTTTGTAGGTTGTAGTTAAGTTGCACTTTACAATTTTGCTGACGGGTTTTAGTTTTAGAAATTAATTTTTTATTCACTAATCCCTTGCGCCATGCCTGTGTGGTCAGGGTGGTTCGGGGTGAATTTCTCTGCCACAGATGCCACGGACACCGATGCCTGCGCCGACGCCGATGCCGGATTTTCTGCTACACGGGGCTCTTGATGCTATCGCGTTAAAAATGGCAACCAGAGAGGAAGACACACTAGCAGTGGGCTTTTATGTAACTGTTCTTTTTTTTTGTTCACTTGTTTTTGCTCCAGTGCCTACACTGTGGTGCTGTCCTACGCTCCTTCATTCTCTGTCATGCTGACAGTTGCACCTTCCTCTGCATTTGTGGAGCTTGTGCCCAATAGTAGTAACTAATGGTGTATTTTTCACTGTGTTGACTAAAGTTAATATCTCAACTTACTAATAGGAGAGAACAAAATAATCTGTGGCCTTTCTTTTCTTTTTCTCAGAGCTCAGAGTGCGAAGCCCTGCATCATCTTTTTTGATGAATTTGATTCCATTGCACCGAGGTGAGTTGCGATCATGATAGTTACTCTAGGCTACCATGCTAAATGAACAGGCATATTTAACATTTAGACAATGTGTATTGCTGTTTGTTGATTTTTATAGTTATGAACTTGCACGTTTTATTATGAGAATATGTAATCTCAACAGACATTTGTTGTTATTGTTTTTTGCAGGAGAGGCCATGACAGCACAGGGGTTACTGATCGTGTTGTTAACCAACTGCTTACGCTGCTCGATGGTGTGGAAACTAGCACTGGTAAAGATTTTGATCTACTCTCTAATTCTAAGTCGCATACCATTTAGGCATGTTATTGTTATTAACCACGATGGTAACTATGTTCTGAATGTTGAGGTGTGCATGGTATTGGCCTGAGGAAACAAATTCCAATTTGTGCTTGTAGTCGGTGAGAAGCTAGGCAGCAACACATTTCAAGGAATACGCTGTTCAATGGCTAATCTGCATGGATTTTTATTGAGACAGCGGAAATGTGGGCTCTTGTTATATTGCTTAGCAGTTGCATTTAGCTCTAAAGAAAACAGATTACTGCCTTGTGAACAGATTTGCAGCAACTGAATCTTCAGTCTGATGCAACTGCAAAGCTGTCGCTTCTTCCATTGTAGTTGCCATAGCTGCATCGTAGACATTTCTTATCAGCAGCCAGGGAAATGTACCAGAGAATTGTAGTTACTAATTAATCTCCTGACATTGTCAGCCCATAATATAAAATGTGTTGCATGCTTTCTTCTAGGTGTGTATGTGCTGGCTGCAACAAGTCGTCCTGACCTCATTGATCCAGCGCTGCTTCGACCTGGCCGTTTGGACAAGTGCCTTCACTGCCCGCTGCCAAACACGGTATGGACACTGCCATTTATTTAACTTGTGTTGGTTACCTCTAGAGCACTGAAGGAAAACAGTGCAAATTTTCATGTGTGTTACTTTTTACAGCGAAGCTGTTATAGGCTAGGTTCCAGGAGATTGCGTTCGTGTACACCGGAAGTAAGCAACAATATTGTGGCGTCTCGTTCACTTGGTGTATACCAAAATTGGCATGGAGGGGTACGAATGTATGACTAACATGACTGATAGGTCATGACATCAATAACATCTCATGCTTGTCAGTTACGTCACAATTAACGATAATAAAAGGATGCGTGGCGCATACTCCCATTGGATATGTGGGTATGAGCCAGGGATAAGAAAGAAAGAAAGAGAGAAAGAAAAAAAGGAAGGAAGGAAGGAATCAATCAATCAATCAATCAATCACGTGTGGCTCATACCCGCATTGTGGGTATGAGCAGCCAAGAGCAGGAGTGGGAGAGATTTCACTGGCGTCACGCCAACACATCGGCAGAAGATCAGGCAGACTTGGCGCAGCAAATACATTACTTGGCCATCGTGCCGGTCAAAAACAAGGCGCCGGTGTCCTTGCTCTTTTACGAACATGCCGAAGACACTCAGTATAGTCAATAATGATAATATATAAATTCACTATAGCAATATTCACTATAGCAGACCCACCATAGTCACAGCTTCACTGGCTTCCATCTTCACAGTAGTGGAAGGGCTCTGAAATATTTTTATCACGTTTGACACCACTCACTGCCTTAGTGACGTCAACAAAAAATCTTAGGGTTCATCTAACAGAAATGGTTTCAAAGCAAATTCTATTAACCATTTTAAGAAGCATGCTATGATTTTGTGATTTGAGCTTGCAGTAATAACACAAGCATCATCTGCTGAACTGAAGTGAATGCAAAAGGCACATGCAGTGCCCTTGAAAATGTGTCAGTATCCTACTGCATGAGCTATCGGTTTTCAAAATAGGTTCAATGGCTTGTTTATGATATCACATGATTTTCTCAAAAACTTGATTGGATGCTTGCGTCAGTTCTGCACATTGTTGGTCAACCAAGGGCCAATTTGTTTCCTGCAAAAATTTTGCCTTCCTTGAAATGGCAGAAAGCCCTGTACTTGTAGAATGCTATTTGCAAGAATTGCCTTTATGGGTAAGATGGAGTGTGCTTACTGCATCAGGTATTGTTACTCTTGAAAAGAAAAGACAGTTACTTTATATCGGTGGATTGCCATAAAAAGATATTCTTCTGGTGCCCCTCATATATTTATTCCAGCTACTAGAAGAGTGCTTGTGGAAAATGAATCAGAATTAAGAAAAATGTTCAAAAAGACAAAAACAAAATTAGAAATCTGAAATGTAATCTAATAATAACAGTGATTCCACTACTGCGCCAACCGCACCAAAGTGCGCCAAATGAGATTTACTGTGCCATCCTGATACAATCGACCAAAATTGCACCTAAGTGCACCAAACAGTCTCGGATTTGGCGGCGTCTATCGCCGACAATTGCACCACCGTTGAAATAAAATGTGCAATGTGATGATAGAGCGAGCCTTAGTTGCGAACAGGAGACAAAACAGCACTAGCACATTCGTCCCGATTAAGCCACAGCGCCACGCACAGCGCAGACGCGGCGTCTGCGTTGCAAGGCGGCTCGACAGCGAAGTGCGGTTTCTGCTGAGGCTCGTGGCTTCAAGGTCAATTGGCGATTCATCGGCAGACGTTACCTACTCTGGAAACACAGCTAGTACAATGGAACCCCGCTGATACGTTTTTCACGGGACCGTAAAAAAAAATTTAAGAGCCGAGAAACAGAAAAAATTGAGAAATGAGAGTAGTGTTGAACTGCACATAATATTATTTTGATTCTTACGTGTGAAAAAAGGGCCTACTTTCGCTCGAAAGCCAAAGCATCAATTTCGATTGCAAATTAGTAGACAGCTATACAAAGTATGATAGTAGTTTTATCGTCTGTATAAACTTGTAAACATTCGCTTATTAACTATATTAACAAGCATGTTGCCAGCGTGCACAGGCAAACATGAACACATCATATACTCGATGTGCGCGGGCACTCGCGGGCACTTGGTGTCAAACGCTGGCGTGAGGAAGCGCCGCAGCAGCAGCAGCGAGCGAAGTGACCTTCGTGCTGCTGTGTATCGCTTCAACGCAAATTGAGCGCCGAGAACACACCGTACGCACCAAGCTGCAAGCCGCCGACACACCTACACTGCCTAGGCTCTGCCCCCAACACAGATCGCTTTCAAGATACGGCCCGTGCGCCGCCGCGCAGTACGCAGTTGATGCCAGAGTACAACGCCGCCCGCTATCCCTCCCTCCCCCTCGCTCCTTCGCCAATTCCTCGAGTGCGATGGAAGGCGCGCTTCCTCTTTCTAGAATCTCCCTCTGCTTCCTCCCGGCTTTTCTTTCTTGCGCGCGCGAGATTTGGCCGCGGTCGTCGGCTCCCCTCACACGCTTTCACTCGCACATACAGCATAAGGCGCGTGACGATGGCGTTATTGCCCTTGGACTTTATACAGAACATCTATGCGCCATAACCAATTTTAGGGCCCCAATGCGTCATTGACACCATCTTTAGATAGCAAATACGGATCTCAAAGGCCATGCTTTTGCTGGCGTAAACCGAAAATACGATGTAGCCCCCAGCAATTTGGGCGGCCAACCCCATCGTCACGCCACAAAGCCAAGCAACATGAAAAGTCAAAATGGCCGCTCAGGCTGGTGCGGGGTGGCAGTTCGCAACGCATGATCCGGGAACAGTCCCATAGTTGCGATGCAACAGCGGGGTTACCAATGCATTGGGTCCTATGGGAGCTATGCTGGGACCAGCCGAAAACAACGTAACAGCCGGGAGAACGCAGCACCCGGGAACGTAACAGCGGGGTTCTACTGCAGCTAGTTTGAAGCGCAGCATGACATGTGATTATAATAACTGCATGTTGCCAATGTGTTCATCATTTCTGTTCCTAATATACAGAATGACATCTGGGAAAACTAGCAATATGTGAAATGATATCAATTTGTGTGTGCGTGTCGCATGCACAGGAGAGCATTTTTTTTCTCCACGGGATCTGCAATGGATGGAAATGTTTACCAAGCTTCTCGTAAGAAAGTACAAATTATTCAGGTCTTTGAATCTAAATTGCAACTCGCTTTTTTGAAATACTTCAGGATGTTAAAAATCAGCTGCTCCCGAATACCAAATTGCCTGCTCCAAAGTGCTCCAAAATGAAATTTCTGACACTCCAAAAAATTGCTCCAAATCAGAAGTCTACAGTAGCATCACTGTAATAATAATAATAAGCGTCCAGGATTAAATATTTGAATCAACATAGCTGAAGTAAGTATCACCCGTCGTGGTGGCTTAGCGGCTATGGAGTTGTGCTGCTAAGCACGAGGTCGCGGGATCAAATCCTGGCTGCGGCCGCCACAATTGGTTGGGGGCAAAATGCAAAATTGCCCATGTTCTGTGCATTGTGGGCACATTAGCGATCCCCAGGTGGTCAAAATTAATCCACTACGGCATGCCTCATAGTCAAATCATGGTTTTGGGCACACAAAACTGCAGAATTCAATTCAAGTCAATGAGAGGTTTTCTGTCTCTTCATTATAGTGCATCCTAACTGGCTCTCACGTGTGCACTGGTGGACATTTATGCAGGATTAAAATGAAGCATGTAATTTGCTTGCTCAATTGGGCTCAGATTTCGCTGGCAACTGTTCTTGTCTAGTTCTGCACTCTATGAATGACCATGCCTCACTTGTTTGTTACCCTTTGTAATTGCTTATGTTGTATGCATCACATTAAGGGGTACAATAAGGCCTTATTATAGTGCGGTCCAACATCTCGAACTACTTTGTAATTTCACACACACGCTACTAAGTGCTAACGCCTCTCTAATTGAACAAATCTTTGAAGAAACTTGGAAATATTTTCAATATGTGTGGATTTCTTTTTTGAGATGTGTAGTTTATTAATGCATTAAAAGGCTGTGAGAAGTTTCTATCTAGTGAATTGACTTTTTTAATGAATCAGTTTCATTCATGCAGGAGGCAAATAGTGTTTGCCAGTGAATACGATATACCTTCTGTGGTGACTGAACAAAAAGAAAAAAAAAGAAAAAAAAGTTCTTGACTCACAATTTAAAGTGAGCAGCATTGTACCTCGGCCACTGCTGATAACGAGAGGATGAAATGAGGTTATAGAGCACAGAAGAAAGGTGTGATGAGGCACACTAGTCAAGACTATTATTATTATTATTCATAAACATAAACATAAACATAAAATTGACAGCCTATTAAAAAGCCTACTAAAAAGTGTTGTGTACAACCAAACCACGAATAACTCATTTCGAGATTTAGAAATGCCTGATTTTGAGTCTTTGTTTCGTTCAACAATTGTGATGCATTATTTCTGGAGCAATGATTTGCAAGAACCTGTCCATAAAAGTGTTGCTTTGCATAGACATCCCAGATATGTAGTTCCTCGGACAAGAACTCGTTATGGAAAAGGACAAAGAAGATACTATATCCCCCACCTGTTTAATAACTTTCCCAGTGCAGTACTAGATCAGCCAAATTTGTCGGGATTAAAGAAGGCCCTCAAAGTAATGATAGAATAGGAGTTTTCACATGTATAAAGTCTATTTTGTTGTAGTGGGATTTTTGCCAAAATTATTGTGACACACTGTTCTCACGATTTTTTTTTTTTTTTTTGGTTCTTGATAGGTTGTAACTTTGTTTACATCTTGTGCCATGTTTACTCAGTTTTAATGGTTGTTGTGAGCTACGTCTTTTCATTTGAACATTAAGTGTTGTTTACTTGGTGTGTTTACCTGAGGCAACTGTGGTACGTTTTTTATTATTTTTTTTAGTTTGACATTTAGTTTGTCTGTAATAAGGTTACATAATGCATTGCCCTGACTGCCAGGTTTCTGCCTTAGGTAATAAGGCCCGAGGTTGCACAGGTTGCACAGGCCCGAGCTCTCCTGTCGTGCTGTTTTGTTTTATGCTTCACCCGAAGAATATCGGCTTTGCATATGAGGGTTGCGTTCGCCAGACCTACCAAAATTATATGTACAAATTGATTATTTGTAATTATTATTATTATTATTATTATTATTATTATTATTATTATTATTATTATTATTATTATTATTATTATTATTATTATTATTATTATTAATTTTCATACGGGATATGCCAGAAAAATGTTGGCGATCGCACACCAAAGATTTCTGGTTAACATCTAGAGCCCGAAAATTCCGACCTGTTCAAAACTCTGAGAGAGGTCAACACGGCGCAGATGGTTTCAGCCGCCGCTGCCCGCGAGCCTGCCGCTTTCACTTGAGGTGTTGGCGAAGGTACTAGGAGGTGGCGGCATGGCTTCTCCGCGCAACACCTCAATCAGCTGTAAAGTACCCTTTACAGGGGCATACTACACTGCGAGCGTTGACATGCCCACGCTTATACTTGCGTTCGCTGCTACGACGCTTCGTTTTAATGCCTCATCGGTCGCATACGTGAGAGCAACAGTACGACAGACCCACCCTACTCTTGTTCTCACTTGAAAAAGAAAATAAGAATGAAACAGCCGCTGGCTTTATTATCGTGGTTCGGCTAAGCTGACGGGTTCCGTTGGGCTCGCACAGGCCCGAGCTTTCCTGTCGTGCTGTTTTGTTTTATGCTTCGCCCGAAGAATATCGGCTTTGCATATGAGGGTTGCGTTTCCCTCTCAACTGTTTCATGCGTCGCTGTTGCCAGATGTCGCTTCCACCGTGGCCCACGTCACCTGCCGAGGTTGAATGAAACGTTATTGTAGTGTGTGCGCACTAGTGAAATACATTTGAAGCGCGGATGAAAGAGGCAGCGAGACAATTGACAGTTTTAGGCGACGTAAATATACCGGTTTTTTAAAGTTAATTTGTGTGTGGTGTGTGTGTGTTCGTGCGAGTTTAAGTGCTTCTCCGGCAGTCCACGCCAGACGGCATAGCGTCGACGATCGCTTTCAGACAAATGCGATCGGAGGAGGTCATGATGGTTCGTACTCATGGTTCGGCAAACTTCCCGCTATCGTTATTTTCACGTCGTTTCGTTCTGGAGAGTACAGTATCGAGAGCGTTAACGGGGTGGGCAACAAAAATGTTGCGACGTCGATGGATGCGCCGGTCGGGCCGTCGCGCCGGTCGTTACGTCACGCTTCAAAGGTTTTGCGTTGTGCACCCGTAAACGGTTAAATTCTTGCACAACCGCGTGCTTGTGCAAGCGAGGTTTCCGTATCGCGTATGCATTCACTTTTTCCGATAATATTCGCTTTGATACGGGGCTTTATTAACGGAAAGCGACAGGCGAAAAACCAACGCACTGCGGGGCGACCGAACACTTCCGCGAAGCTCGTCTTGAAAGTAGACCAAGTGGCAAAGTCCGACTCATGGTTGCGAAACCAGTTTCGCGACGTCTTTTAGGTGGAACAGGATGTTGCGAAGTTTCATAGCATCGTCCCATTTGTTGTGCGTGCTCACCCTTTCAAACGACGACAGCCAATCTTCTACATCATGGTCATCGGTGCCGATAAAGAAAGCAGGATCGTGCTGGCGCAGCACGCTTGACACGATGACCGACGGAGATTGGACCGCGCCTTGCTGGGTGGCGTCTTCAGGCATTGTCGGAGCGGCGTTGGGCAACGTGCGGCTTCGGAGCTCCAGGTTTGAAGAGGGGACCCCGGTACCTCCACCACTCTGATAAGGGGATTTATTAACGGAAAGCGACAGGCGAAAAACCAACGCAGCTCCAAGGGAACAACGGTCTCGGCGCCAACAGGTCGTGATCTGTGTTCGCGTCCTACCTCGATGATAACGCCCCTCTACTGCTTGCTTCCTGTTCGTCTTCTTCATTACAGCTTTCACGTATCTTTGCGTGTCTACCGACGTCCGACATCGGAGCCTGACTTCCGTGTGAAGAACGGGCGTACTGCCTCTCCCTCTGCGAAGTCCAATCGTGAATTAGGAATAAAAGAAGGGATCTGTATACTTCGCCTCGTCTCATTATTATTTCCGTTTCTTCGAGCCGGCTGGCGCACGAGCGCCTGTCAGGTCGTCACAGGAGCCGCGGCGTAGAGAATACGAAAACAGATCCGATGCATGAGAAAGGAATATAAGCTCTGCTCCCTAATCTCCTTCGGGAGACGACATTTTCGCCATTCACTATTTATTCTACAGCGGCTCCGAACTGAACCCAAAGCAGCGTTGCGGCGCACTCGGCTCGATTTATCGTACCTTTCTCCTCTCTAAGCGAAAAGAAAATGCCAGGGAAAACGAGGACAGACCTTAGCACGAAGGATCGCGTAGTGTATAAACTCTGCGTGTCCCGAGCAGCAGAAGCCTTCCATTCTTCTTTCCGCAGGGCAGCGGCTGCGGCATTTCGCGGTAAATTGACGAAAAAGAAAAGAAAAAGAAAAAAAAAAGGGGGGGGGGGAGGGAATGCACGGTATATGTATCTCGAGAGAAGTTAGAGACCAAGACGCCTCATCGTTCCTGGCGGTAAGGAAAATCCATCTCGGTCGTCGCGCCCTTCTGAGTATTTGTTTCCAACTCCAAAAGGGAACCAAAAAAAAAAAAAACCCGAAAAGAAATGTGTAACCTTCCTTTCGTAGGCTGCGATAGAGAGAGAGAGCCCGGCACAAAAAAAGTGTCATCATCCGCTGTGAATGTGCCGCGCTCCTTTGGCGAGGTTTCTTTCGCGACCGACCGAGGTGCGTGCGTGCCAGTCCGGAGATATAGTCAGTCGGCGCGGAGGAGCGGCTTATAGCGCAGTATGCAAAAACGTTCGTCCACGTGGCGCTTCCCAGCAACGAGGAGGCTGCATTCATGCCCATTTTCTTTCTTTCCTTTTTGCTTTATACAAAAAGGTATAAGGGACACAACCGATAGACGTTGCGGTGGTGGTGGCTCTGTAACTTGCAGGATTAGGCTTATTGATGTCATTTTTTCTTCGTTCGTCCCTCTCTCGTTTTAAAGTGTGTGTATGTGTGTCGTTTTTGGCTCTATTTTGGAGGAGAGGTCAGGTGTGCGCGGAGCGGAAGGAAGTGAGCGTTCGGAAGCGGATTTCGTTCTCGGTGGCGGATCCCACAAAACAGGTCTGTGCGCGCATATTCACTTTCCTGTCTGTGCTCTGCACAGATCACTGGCGCCGTGCGTTCCTTTTTTTTTTTTTTTTTTTTTGCTGGCCCGGAAGAATAGAAATAAAGAAAAGAGGGTGGGGGTGGAATAGATGTAGATTTTTTCGCGTCTAGTGGAATTGTGGTTGGTCGATTGGTTTCTCCTCTTGCGTGTCATAAGTATATGCATTTTTTGCTCTCTTTCACTGGCTCTCCGCACACTCCTCAGTTTCCGACACGCTCGACTTTCGATCCGTTCCTTTTGTTCGTTTCAATTCGCCCTTTATATCCGCTCTGCGCGGCCCCCTCCGCGTTGGCTTTTAATCAGTCTGTTTCTCTGCAGCCGCCGCACTTTCATGCCCTCGTTACCCGAGATTGTGCGTGTGGAACGAAGTTGAATTTGCGTTCGCGTATTAAAGAGTGACGCGTTCGTCTACCGTCTTCGCTCGGTCAGGTTCTGCGTTCGCCGCAGGTTTTACTTTCTTTTTCTTTTTTTTTGTAGTTCGTTAGCGATCTGTACTGTGAATAATTTTGCCGGCGCGCGTACGTCAAGACTTTATCCACTCCAGTTATTACGGGTCGTCTTGTTTCGCGCTGCGTCATTCTTCGTTCTAGTTTGCCTCTTCAGAAGGCGCAAAAATTCTTGCTCGCCATTCGTCTAGGGCTAATGAGCGACAGCCTTAGTGTCCACGTGTTTCGGATTCCTATGGACTCTGTTCTCCTCTTTCCTGTCTGCTAAATTTTCCTGTCGTTCTGACGCGCGATAACCAGGACTATATATATGCTTTTCTGGGGCGGCTGCTTCATAACTTGGTCTCTTTTAAACGAAAGGTAGAAGCTATGCCGATTACGTTCAATGTTTTTTTTTTTTTTTGCTGACCATGGAAATCTTATGGTTTCGTTCACGTCGCGGATATAGCTCATGATAAACCTGCGACTATCGGGAAATTTTAACCTTGTGGAAATTCTACTGCGGAAGGTTCGTAGCCACGGTGTTCTGCCACTGAGTTGCAAGGTCGTGGGCTTGACTGTCTGTCACGGCGGGCGTGTTATGACGAGGAGGGAAGATGCGGAATGGAATAAGGCTCGTATACGTCAAATAAACCGAGGTTGTCAAAATTAATTCGGAGCTATGGCCACTGCAGCTTCACAGTCCGCCTCGTCAGTTATCGCTATTTAAAGAGAGATGCTTATACACTGCGTTCTATCCGCGTCAGCCACCGGAGGATGTCGTCATATCTTGAGGGCGACAGGTTTCATGCCCGTAAATATATATGGCGTCCGTTGGAATGCCGTGACGCAGCTTTCGATCGCCAATTTGTAACGTCCGCTTTAGTTTGCGAACTCTGAACTCTAGAGTAGCGGGTTGTTCATGTTACACGCAAGAAGCTCTATTTCGCGTACTTCGGTGTTGCGTTATTTATTTTTTCTTCTTGGCACGTCACGCGCGCACGCACACACACGCACGCACTCGTGCGCCCGACTACGCATGTCAAATCGAAGAGCTGTTAGCTTTGCCCGAACTAAGACCGGCGCATCGCACGACGGTGTTTGAAAAAAAAAAAAAAAAAAGAAAAAAAAAACGTCGCATAGCTCGGCCACGGTCCCCCGACATCTACTTTGTTTGAATCTTCCCGTTCTGTTTTCATTTGCCGTTGACTGCGACGCAGGTCGAGGAAAGGTGTCCACCACGGAGAACACGCATTGTGATTGGCAGCTGCGCGCACGGAGCCCGCTACGCGTAGGCCGTAAAGTTCTTGTTGATGGTACTTCTGCAGCCTCGCAGAAATCCGCGCTTATAGTGAACGCATGTACCCGTGTATTTCGTGCGCGGCGCTTTCCGCACGGTCTGCATACGCTGTGTTTCTCTCTTGCCTGCGTGTGTTGAGGGGATTGGCAGCAATCACCCGCGTCCTCGTGTATACCATATACTCGATCCTTTCTCACTCCTTTAAACATATCTGCGCCCAGAAGCCAACTCGCTATTCGTTCGGGCACAATGCCGCGCACCGCGTCGTGCTGTGCATGTTTCAGTCCCTCCGGGCGAGGTTGTATTTGACTTTATTACAACCCTCTCTATATGTTTTTTCTCGACAAGGTGCGTCTCACGCATAAGCCGTCTGTGGCCGGCTCCGATATTTTTTGTTATTTCTGCCTATTGTCATCTGCTTTTTTCTTTTTTTTTCTTCGAAATTGTTTTTTTTTGTTTGGTTCGACCTATTTATATTTATTCTGCGCGCATCGTGGCCTGTTTTGCATGCGCATATAAGTCTCCGCGGATTCTTCTTGTTTTCTTTTTTTTTTTAATGGAGTAGGGGGGATTTTGTTGGAGCTTTAATACCTTTATCGGTGTTGTGCACCGGGTGCTTATTTAATCGCACGACCGGCTCCTTATTTCGCGCCGGACTCTAGGAAAAAAAAAAAAAAAAAAGGGGTGGAGGACAGAGGGCGCTGCAAGAATCGAGCAGCGTTAAGAAAAAGGTTAAAGAAACAGAGAGGGGTCTGTGGAAAACAGGGATGCAGACGAAATCAGCACTGGGAACATACAAAACTTTCAAGCAAGAAGTTGCGAAAGAAAATATCTATGATAATTCTAGGGGAAGCTCTTTGTTGTTTGAAGCCAGGACGGGAGTATTGCGGACTAAGATGTACCGAGTCAAGTACCAAGGTATAGACACGTTGTGCGGTGCGTATTGCGGACTAAGATGTACCGAGTCAAGTACCAAGGTATAGACACGTTGTGCGGTGCGTGTGGAGAGGAAGAGGAAACGGCTGAACACCTAAGTCAATAGAGAGATTTAGTTTGTCCGTAAACTTCCAGCGGTTTGCGAATTACCGGGTTACCGACGGCGTAAACGTGAGCGGCCGGATTGGTAGCACCCCACGTACCTCGTAACGCAGAGCTCAGTCAAACAAAGACAGCTATTATTGCAGTAACCAAGTGCATTCTACTTTGCAATTCTGGTGTAAATATTCGTGAAAATCGTGAACATGTTTAAATGTTAAGTGAACATGTTAAATGTTCTTATATATGTTCTCGTTTATATGTTCTTTTTTGACAAGGACACTCATGGAACCCGAAAGCGTGTCCATAAGGCATTGTGGTTAAACGAAGCGTCACAAGATGTCGCTAACAGCGTCCGCTAACAGCGTCAGGGATATCAAAGGAGCCTATGACAGTGTAATCCAAAAGGATTTGTGGGACATGCTGAGCATTTTAGATGTGGAAGATGGAGTAACTAATCTTTTAAAAGATATCTATAAAAGTAACACGGCGCTTATAAAATGGGAAAACAAGGTATCTGGGCCTATAGAGATACAGCAGGGGCTTAGGCAGGGGTGCCCTCTGTCACCTCTGTTGTTCATGCTGTATTTACAAGGATTAGAGGAAAAATGAGAGAGAAGCGGACTTGGCTTCAACCTTTCCTTTTTCAAGCATGCAAGGAGAATGGATTAAACAGTCATTACCAGGACTTATGTACACGGATGACATTGTACTTATGGCTGACAGCAAGGAAGACTTGCAGAGATTAATGGACATATGTGGTAAAGAGGGAGATAGCTTAGGTTTGAAGTTTAGTAAAGAAAAATCGGCAGTCATGATTTTTGATGATAATCAGGGCAGCGAGCATAGGATACAGGAGGTTACGCTGGAGGTGGTGGATAAGTACAAATATCTTGGAGTGTGGATAAACAATGGGGCTGAGTACCTAACGGAACATGAAAAATATGTAACGGCTAAAGGTAGCAGAAATGCAGCTGTGAGGAAAAATAGGGCACTGTGGAATTACAATAGGTACGAAGTGGTGAGAGGGATTTGGAAAGGGGTGATGGTCCCTAGTTTGACTTTCGGCGATGCGGTCCTGTGCATGAGATCAGAGGTTCGAGCAAGGTTGGAAGTTAAGCAGCGAGGGGTAGGTAGGCTTGCTTTGGGAGCACACGGAAATACACCAAATAAGGGGGTACAGGGTGACATGGGATGGACATCATTTGAGGGCAGGGAAGCCAGCAGCAAGATAGAACTTGAGGAGCGATTGAAAGAAATGGAGGAAAAGCAGTGGACAAGGAGAGTGTTCAGTTATTTGTACATGAGGAATGTTGGCACAAAATGGAGGAAGCTGACCAGAAAATTGTCAATCAAATATTTGTACTGCAGGAGGGGTGCAAACCAGGAAACAGCAGTTAAGAAAAAGGTTAAAGAAACAGAGAGGGGTCTGCGGAAAACAGGGATGCAGACGAAATCAGCACTGGGGACATACAGAACTTTCAAGCAAGAAATTGCGAAAGAAAATATCTATGATAATTCTAGGGGAAGCTCTTTGTTGTTTGAAGCCAGGACGGGAGTATTGCGGACTAAGATGTACCGAGTCAATTGTACCAAGGTATAATAGACACGTTGTGCGGTGCGTCTGAACACGGCTGAACGGCTGAACGGCTGAACACCTCATACTTTTCTGTAAAGGGCTTAACCCTACATTGCAAAGCAACGGGTCTTTTTTTCAAAGCATTGGGGTTTAGGGACAGTGAAGGCAAAATAGACTTTAAGCGGGTAGAAATAACCAAACGGAGGTTATCTGATTGGTGGCTAAAATCAAGGCAGGGGTGAAATTTCACCCACCACAAAGTACAAAATATGTAGATAGTCATGGCTAGGTGGCGTATGCCACCGCCTGATTTAAAGGGTTCAGCCTCATCCATCCATCCATCCATCCATCCATCCATCCATCCATCCATCCATCCATCCATCCATCCATCCATCCATCCATCCATCCATCCATCCATCCATCCGTCCATCCGTCCATCCGTCCATCCGTCCATCCGTCCGTCCGTCCGTCCGTCCGTCCGTCCGTCCGTCCGTCCGTCCGTCCGTCCGTCCGTCCGTTATTACGCAAACGCTATTGCGTAATCCGCTAAAATTCTCTATTCGCTGCGACAACACTGGTTGTTACATCTTGGTTGTATTGAACTGTAATACCAAGTGTCCCAACAAATTAAAAAGGCACTAAAGAGAGACGCTCTGCTAATGCTACACCAGTGGAGAATACTGCTCCTGGAGAGCGCGATCGCGCCAGCGGTTGCCATGATTGGCTAACGCCCGCTCAACATCTGTGTACTGGATAGAGCTGGCGTCCGTGCCTTCTTCGTGTTCTAGCCTGTCGCTTCCCCAATTGCGGAGGCGGTCCTAAATTACGTTTTCTTCTTCTACACGTAATGGCGATGACTTAACGCGTCTCTGCTTCGTCTTCATTATTGTCTTCTTCTAGCGTTCAGGTTCTTCTTAAGTTTACTGCATGGCGCTGGCGTCGTCTTTTTTTTATTAACGGGGTAGGTGTAATATAAATTTGAGAAAAGCCGAGATGACTGCAGCAGTATAAGAAGTTAAAAGGATGTTTTAGTAGAGGCCAGTGGCTAAGTCCCGATAGGTAAGAGGAAAAAGAAAATTCGATTCTTTCCGCTTCACCACCAGGAAGCGCAACTTCCACAAGCGATTTCTACCATTCTGTCACAGGAGGGTCTCGTTCTGTTAGAAGCTTGCTCTTGAACTTTCTTCGTGTACCTCCTTGTGTCTTGTCCGTTTCCCGCCTGGCGCAATTAGTAACATTTCCACAGACGATTACGATACACACTTCTTTTACTTCTTGAAAGGAGATTACTCTTTCGCATCTGAGAACGTTCGCTCGAACTGACACCCCGTGAAACACTGTAAACTGCGCATCATATTTCGACAGCTATCGTGTCGCTGCTTCGCATTACGGGTGAAACCGTATTTTTTTTATGTAACTCCCTGAGGAGTTTCAGCGTGATTTTTTTTTTTTTTTTTGTTGATGCCCTGGTCTTAAACTTTTGCTCCCAAGTGTACGTGCTTTTACAGCGAAGCTGTCTATGGCTAGGGTTCTATGCATTTTTCGTGACCGTCAACAGATCTGCCTGTGCAAAAACTCAGCTTCCGAATTTGGTGCAAAATGGCTTCGTTCTATGCAAAAGCTTATTATACGTCTCATCACTTGGATATGCATTTTCAGTACATGAGTTATCAATAGGCACAATTTTCAAAATCGGTAGACTCTCAGGTAGATAATAAGGGTTTCTCAAAGATTTGCCGCTGTGCGACTCTCGTCGGCCATGTGTACGTTCGCACCGCCCTCCCTTTGTCGTCTTTCCAAGCGCTTACGTGCCTAGTTTCCTTCCACTCACCCGGTGGGGCGGTCCCGTCGCGCGTGTCAAATTTCCTCAGGCTCCCCGAGGTGGCGGTAGTCTTCCACGCGAATGTATGCCGCCTATCAAGACCGCCGATCAAAATAAAAGTTTGTGTGCGTACCTCTTTCTTCGGCATGACCGCCGTCGCCGTTCAAGAAAAATAAAATTAGCCCATACCTTTGATCTAAATTCTGTGTAACCTGTATGTCGTGTGCTAAACTGCTTCGCTGGTAATCCACCTTCACAGCAGTGGAATGGCGCGTGATTTTTCGTTTCTAATCAATAGCACTATTAGGTGCTTTTTTACGAACGTGCACTTGAATGGCGCAGATACTTTGTGCCTTGATAAAGCCTCCGAGTTCACTGTAGCGCGGTAGTGTGGCGCCATCTAGCATACAGTCGGTAAACGGCAGCTGCGACCCCGCAGGTTTCAGTGTAAGGTGTCTTTTCCCGACTTTAATTTTTTTTTTATTTAGGCACGCGACACACAAGAGGCTTCAGACAAGTAGATGCAATCTACAGCAGACACTTAAGTATGACCTACTATCGCAAATAAAATTGTGCTTGGTCACACATCTCGAGGCTCATAAGACGTAATAGAGGCCTCAGACAAGGGGCTTGACGAACTAGTGCGCGCACTGAGTACGACTTCCCGTCGCAAGTGAGAGAGCTTGATGCAGCGATTTGTCGCTCCTTTCCGAATGACGCTATAGGCGGAGCGTGCCAGTATCCTGGTCGCGTTGAGCCGCAAGCTTCTGCTGGCCGACGACGTGGACCTGGACTCCGTGGCGGCGCGCACCGAGCATTTCTCCGGCGCCGACCTGCAGGCGCTGCTCTACACTGCGCAGCTGGAGGTCGTCCACGAGGTGTTCCCCCAAGACGGTGGGTCATCTCTTTTCGCGTGAGAGAAGTTGGCTCGCTGGAACGTTAGGGTATTTCAGTGCTCCGGGAAACTCCCATCGGCGAGCTCACTCGAATTGCGCTCAGCAGTTCGTGTAGCTGTTACCTACGGAGCTTTCTTTTTTTCTTTCTTTTCTAAGATGAAGATAGGGGAGTTGTCGGTGGTTGCTGGCGGCGGCTACTTATTTGTACTTGGTTAATAGTATGGGATAAATATAGCAAAAAACTATAAATTGTTGAATTAGGTAATACTTAAATAAAACAGAAAAACGTATATGTAACGACACTAAGAGTAAAAGCGCTTCCAAGGCGTTCGACGTCGGCATAGATGCCGGAAGTAGTAAACCAGTAGGCTCACCGGCACTTTGGTCAGGCTTAGGAAAAAAAAAAAAGGCATCTGTAGGTAGCGCACCTAAAATGAAGACAAAAGACAGAAACTTGAGCACACATCTGTCAATACAAATTTTATATGCCTCTCGCGAATACATGAAAAACTACGTCTCCATTCCTTGCGGTCACAAAAGAAGGAGTTCATATTTTGTGATGCAACTTTTAATGTGAGCCGCTAAAATATTTCGTGAACTATAGGAAAGAAGTTAGAATACAGCCTCTCTCTCTCTCTCTTTTTTTCCGGGCAGAGCAAGGCAGCTGTGAAGTGGCACGTTTGTGCAGACGTCTTGTGCTGTCTCCCCCTCCATGGAGTGTTTAATGATGTTACCGATAGATGAAATCTGTCGCCACTGTCTATGTGAGTTTCCTAATGCGCTCTGCGTCACTATGGTTATGCCGATATATGGATAGTTCAGCATGTCCCGAACGTGGCTCGTTCTATAAGGCTTGCTGACCGCTGCACGAATAAAGCTTTCACAGATTAAGATCTTCATAAGAGACTCTCGGTTCTCCTGTCGTACTTCTTGCTTTAACGTTTGTCTTCATGTAGTACTACAAGTAAGCGAAGGAGACGGAAACATGTTTGAAACCAACACACAGTTAGTGTAGAACTCGTATTTCCCCCGACGTTATAGCGACCATCTGATATATGTTCACGTTCGATATAACTGTACACCCCAGCACGAGTGCTTGTTTATGTTTTATTAAACGATTTCTTACATAACCGTGCAGAAAAGGAGCATCTTGCTTTAGTAGAGACTATATCATCGTGAAAGAGGGAACGCGCCGTTCGCCAGACACTTCTGGTTCTCCGACAAGGATGTCCCTCCGAAACCTCCATTTCCCAGCATTCTTCTGCATGCGACTATATCCGCCGTGATGGCATAGAGGCTATGGCGTGGCGCTGCTAAGACCGAGGGCGCGGGATCAAATCCCGGCCGCGGCGGCTGCATTTCGATGAGGGCGAAATGCCAAAAACGACCTGGTACCTGGCATTTGGGCGCACGTTGAAGAATTAGAGCCCCCACTATGGCGTGCCTCATAACCATATCGAGGTTTTGGCATGTAATACCCCAGAATTTCATCAATTTCTTAATTAAGTCATGAAACTGTACACGATGATGATTTCTAATGGCATCCTCTTTGAATCTGGGCGGCGACAAATAGTCACCTAGGTTTTGTAAGCTACTTGCGTTCTACCTTATCGTAATCTAGTGCTCTGCCTATCTGCTTTATATCGGCAATGTTACCTATGCTTGACGAATCGATCCCGCCCCCATCTATTCATTGCATTCTTTCTTCAATGCTCCAAGCATCTCCTTGCTCATCTAGACTGCTTCTTACAACCCGTAACCGCAGTATCACCTTTCCGTCTAGGTAATTATAAGAAAAACTCTTGTTCTCTCATCTTTTCCATTTTATATGACTGCGACGTGCTGCAGAGCTCCAGGGAGACAGTCCGGGCCGACGCTTCGACTGTTCGTGGTCGTCGGACGAGCCGCTGGGCCTCGGAGAGTCGGAGTTCTTCTACGCCCCTTCGGTCAGCCAGGGCCCCACCGAGCCCGTCCCTGACAAGGCCCGCCAGCTGCAGCAGGAGGTCCGTATACCCGCCTTGGCGTTCTCGTGAGCGTGGCTGAATTGGAGGTGCATGCGCCGGAGCGAATAAGGAACATCGTGCGCGTATCGCCAATGGTATCACTTTTGATCGCCACAAAGGAAAGGAAATGTGTCCCCGCTCTTATAGCGCACCAAACATCTCTCATTTGTGGGACTTCTTCGCCGTATCTACAATTTGCGAGTTAACTGTGAAAGCCAAGTGCGTTTTGCGAACTTGGCAGAAGCTGTGACATTTTACGCATCACCAGTTGTCAGTGTAGGACGTGTTGGAATATACAATTACAATGACATGTCATTCACGTTGTACTTGCTAGACCTTTTTCAGCTCTAATAAAATATATATTTACCAGTAGTACGCACTACACGAAATATCAGCATTTGGCGTACGTGTAGTCTATCTACCATAGACCATAAAATATGTACGATCCTCCTGCTCGCCTCACCGGGATAAATGAAAACTGAACAAGTGACCCTGGTGAACTTTCGAAAGCGCCTCTTCTGAATTAGTTTCGTTTGCCGCCACGAGTTGAACGAAGCTGGCTGAAGGTGGCCGCTAATTGACGGGATCGCCGACAGTCGGCGCCAGCGGCATCGCAGCAGCAGCATAGTGAAGTGGAGAAGGGATGCGTCTTGGCTCGGACAGTGTACAGCTACAGCTGATTTGATGGCTGCTTCAGCTGCATTGCGTTTCGTATTTCATTGTCTCTAGTTAACATCATATGCGTTTTAACCGAGCAGTCATTCCTTGCTTTTCTCGATAAAGCCATGGGGTTCATAGCACTGGCGCGCACTTCGTCAAACATTTCTTGCAAACTTGTGTAATGTTTGTGCGTATTCTTTTCCTCTACTCCCAACTTTCCGAAATCTGTCCCGAGGGCAGCCACTGTACTAGACGCGTATAAGTGTACCTGACGCGCGTGAAAAGGCAACCACGTGGAGCGCATTACCGAGGAATTTTCTGCCCCACACGTCGAAAAAAATCACAGCATATCCACGGGGTGAATGATGATGAGTGGGCGAAGCTCCGGAGGGAATCATCGGATCTCCCGCTTAAGGGGACGCTAGCACAAACGCGTTAGAAACGTGCAGTACTCTCTAGTAAGGGGGAGCGGCCACAGCGTCTTACGCAGCCATTTACACATGCCGGAACGTGCACCGCGTTTGCCGACGCCATCACATGACTGCTGAGAGAGTATACCCCCGTATTCATAAACGCTCCTCGACTTGAACTTGACTTGCCACCGCCTTGGGCAGCGCGTTCGAAACGCGTTGAAGGTAAGGCGGAGAGGCCACAGCGTCTTACACCAGCTTCTTACACGGGCCGTAACGCGCTAGCACAAACGCGTTAGAAACGCGGCCTTTCGTTAATGTTGGGTATTTATTGCCATCGTGGTGCGTGTGTCTATGTGCGCTTCGTGGTGTAGTGGTTAGCGCCGCGCGTTCGGAAGCGAGGGGTCCCTGGTTCGATTCCGCGCTACGGACACAACTTTCGGAATTTTTTTTTCATAAAACGCCGGAAGCGTTCTCCGGAAGCCGGAAGCTGGCTTCCGGAACCGGAAGTGGAACCGGAAGCGGAAGTCGGCTTCCGGTTATACTATACGTATACATATATATGTATATATGGGTATACATACATATACGGACACACAACGCCATCTATTGAGCAATTCATAAAACTAGACGTGGCTACCTACTACGACGGGGACGAACGGGTGCCGCTATAAGGAGCTTCGCCCCTAAAAGCGTTCCATGTGTCTGCCGCTTTAGGGTACGGCCACGCTAGCGGCATAAACACGCGGCAAAAACGCGCGTCAAGAACGGGCGGCAACGCATCATGCCGCGCGCGGCAAAAGCGGCAGGAATGGGGGGTCTTGCGGCGTGCGTCACTGGCCACAAAGTGGCGCTGACACTGGCGTCAACGCCAGTGTCAGCGCCGTGGTCGACCCCATGGCTGATTCGCATACTTCTCAGGGTTCCCCTACTGGAAGATGGTGTATTTTTTGTATAAAGTGCAAATAAATTATATTCATTCATTCATACTTCGTGGGAGAGAATCCGCTGTGGAGCAACAATGGGCTGGTCACCTCCGATGGGCTGGCCACCGCCGGTCGGCCAGCGAGACGTGCGACGACCTTGCGAGCGACAGCCTCCCCTCCTCCTCCCTGCAGTTCCTATCTGCCACTTGCTTGCCCGAGAGCACGCGCCCTTTCCTTTGCCTTCCCGCGACGAACGATCGAGCGAGCTACGAGTGATCATTTCCTTCTCTTGTTCACTCTCTCTCTAACGAGTGACAGTGCCCCCCCCCCCCCCTTCCCTCTCCGCCACTCGGTTAGGCGAGAGCTCACGCACGACGCGCCCTGCTCCTACTCCTTGACCCCCCACCCTTCCCGTCTTCGCTACGCGGTTGCCCGAGAGCACAATTCCTTTTATTGGGATAGCAATTATATGGACACTCAAAGAGGATTTCTGCCGTCGTCGTTGCCGTCGCCGTGAAGTTCCGTATGACGTCAATGGCTTTGAAATCGTCGCCGCGCTCCGGACGCCGTATGTGCGAGTGAAAGGGCGCGAGGGACGCGCTCTTTCACGGGGAGCGAATGCACGGCGGTCAACAAACGCGCGTTCTGCCGCCGTGCTCTCTGAAGGGCTGCAGAATTAAGCGTCTCTTTCCTCCTTTACAAGCGCCATATATATATATATATATATATATATATATATATATATATATATATATATATATATATATATATATATAGAGAGAGAGAGAGAGAGAGAGAGAGAGCAAATGCGACTTATTCCGTCGCGCGAAAAGCCGTTGGGTATAGGCTCCCTTCAATGGTCAGGCGGCGCAGCGATCGGCTCAGCCGTGAGCGCCGCCGTGTCAGTTCCGCGAAACACCGAGGCGGCCACTTCTACGAAGGCATGTTTCTGCGGCGCTCATTTGAAACAAGTCGGGCGTTCTAAACTGTGGTGTTTAAGGCAATTGAAAACATTGAGGCCCATTTTCGACCACCGACACTCAAGAAAGGACGTCAACTTTACGACAACCATGTATTTCGTGTCAAAAAAGTAAACAGGACGGACATCGCAGCAATGTTCTTGTCACGACAAATAAAGCACGTTTACGACCTCGAACTCAAAGTAAGTTAACAAATAAATAATTTATTCCGCTTAAGTGGGCAAATACAGCCGTAGACGTTTTTCAACTTTCATTTTTAGCTTCAGTATACTTCGAGCGTGCCTTGCTTATCACATTTGTCGAGGTTTTGGCGAGTTGGAAGGTAACATGAATGAATCTTTATGGCGCTTTTTTCTCTGTTGACATAGTGTCTCGAGTATAATCTGGTGTTGTCATTCGGGCTCAAGTGTGAGACCTCATCACCGCTGAAACATAACAGAGAGCTATCAGCTGACACTAAGCAACACCAAGACTGAACAAATGTGGGCTAGCGTGCGCGAGAGAAGTGCTATTTTGCGAATACTCGATGTGTGCTGCGGTGCACTCCAGCCTTAGTTATGTTGTTCTAAACGCGAGAAAACGTCGGCATGAATGAGCCCGGTTTCAGCAGTCGCGTCTTGATCCAGGTGCAGAAAGGAGCTGCACGTTGGCTTATTAATGTACAACAAGAACTACAGTGCGTACAAAGGTCCAACGCGGAGCGCTTACGAAGCTAGATTTGACACATAACAACCACTGCGCATTTGTTTTGGAGCGAGACTAGCTCAACAATTATCCAAACCAATTTACAACAGCGGGAATGAGATCACGCGTGTTTATGCAGTTGTCGCTTTATTGTGCGTTTTCATGGATGCTGCCTTGTTTTTTTTTTTTCTTTTTTTAAATTTTGCGTTTGCGTCATAGTTCAACAGAAATTCGCAAGAGCGACTTTTACTTGACGGCCCGAACCACGACGATTCACCTTCAGCCACCGGGTTTCTCCCCACAGCCTCGAAGGGAAGCGACACAATTTGATGCCGACATCCCCTTCGCGGTTGCGAAAATACCTAAAGCAGCAGTATATGCGCATGTTATTTTTGTTCACACTTCTCACGATGGAGCTGCCGAGTGGTCGCGGTGAATCCATTGAAAAATCTGAAAAGGAAGCTTTCAGGCGCGCCTGAGCGCTGTACGGACCAAGGTGAAATGGCGGTGAGGGCCTACTCGCGGGTGCTCACTGCCGCTGCTAGGTGGCGCGACATGTACAGCCAAACTAAAAAGCCAAACTGCATTGCAGGGTGCCTATGGGAGGGAGGGAGGGGAGGCGACGTTTATACTCGCGGGCAACTTTCTGTGGCAATGAAGGGAAAGCTACGGGCGCGTGGCTGCTGCACATGTGTTACCGCGCCAAGTAGTCCGGTAGTGTTTGGCAGTGCTTTTGGTTGCTCGGAAGAGACGCTGAATCGACGCAGCTTCCACGTTGCGACGGTTCCGCGTTTGCCCAGACGCGGAAGGGAAAAACCGCAAAATAAGTAAACTTTTGCGCTCAGAGGTGAGTTCTGTCTTATTTAACTGTTACTAATAAGCGATTTATATTTTGCATTCGCCAGCCTAAACCAACGTAGAATAAAACACAGGACTATTTTCAGAAGCGCTCTCACTTGTGCACGCTTTGCCTCCGTAGCTTTCCATTCATTGCCACAGAAAGTTATCCGCGAGTATAGCTGCGGCACCAAATGCGCACTTATGTAAAAACGTTGGGAGGCGAGAAGGTGGTAAAGACTTCAGACGCTGATCGACGAGTTTCCCGTTATGATCTCGTTGAAAACCTCCGAGCCGCCCCCAGAGACCCTGGCAACAGTCACCAACGCCGCGCGCGTTCGGTGCGAAGGCGAGCAAAACGGCGACGGCGTCGACAACAGTTCTGCGCGTTGCTGGTGCTGCTGCATGTCCAAGTTTATACAGCTGATAAATCTACCATCCTTACTCCGTATAGCTCTCTACTAAGTTGCTATCGCAATTGATGCTTCGCCTTTCGGGTGAAACTGCGACATTTCTTTTAACGCGATAGCGTTAAGGGCCTCGTGTCGCAGAGAATCCGGCGTCGGCGCCGGCGTCCGCAGCTGAGAAAATAATCCTGAACCACCCCGACCACGCAGGCACTCCGCGTGGCGCAGAGTTGTTAGTGAACAAATTGAATTTCTCAAAGTAAAATGCGTCAGAAAAATCGTTAAGTACGACTTAACCTACAGCCTTGATAGCGTTGGATTGTAATTTGAATGTACGAGAAAACATAATTCTGTTACGAGGAAACTCACACACAAACCCCCTTTCCAGCATTTCTACCATACAACAGCGGCGCGCCCGGGTAGATTACTTGCAAAAACACCATCGAGATGGCGCTCTCCTCCTCGGCAGGTCAAACTGGGACTTGGCCTGCCTAATGCGTTATGGACACGCGCGCGCCTCGGGGCAACAGCAAACAATAAAATAATAAAGAAAGGTCCTAGGTCCTTCACATTTTGATATAAGACGGCTTATATTGCCTTTGGAAGAATGTCTTCCCAGCAATTCATTTGTGTTTAAAAGTGAAGCCGACGTTAAGGAGATCGGTATAAGCTTGGTCTTTGTAAGCTGGCTTTCCCATGTTGTGTGTTGCAGTGAAGCCTACTCATAAATAAAAATGCGATGCGAACGGGGCCCGATAACGCTATCGCGTTCCACTCTTAAAGGCGAACGTTAAGCGTGCTCCGTTTTTTTTTCTCAGCTCGTTTCCTTTCCTTCGCTCTCCGAAGTACGACCACCGTCGTACGACCGACCTATAATGAAAACGGCCGAAACAGCCAAAGAACGCTATCCGCTTTAAAATCACGAAAGCGACGTGCTTGAGCTTATGTTATATACGCTAACCACCAAGTGCACGCGGCTGCTAATAGAAAACTTGGAAAATCACCAACCTTAACAGCTTTGGAAAGATTGCTTCAATAGTATGTACTACTCATTTATAATCGATTTCGCTAGCAGGAAATTTCGTTGCAGCTGGCCTTCAATTGTAGAAGGAGATGTGCTGTTTTCCCCCTTTTGCCACTTTCATATATGCTATCTCCTATCCCTAAGTTCTGCATTTGCCGTATGGTACGGTATGGTAAGTGGGGTATACGGTACGGTATTACCGTTCTGTACTTACGTACCGCGATAACCGAAGTCGTTTTAGCTGCGTGTGTGCTCGATGCGTACGGTAAGTTGATAATGATGATAGTGACTTACATTCGGGCTTTGCCAGTATGCAAGGACTATGTGCTGAGCGCGAAATATTAATTTTGGCGCATACTAGAAAGCTTTAGCTTTTCCATACACATATTATTCTTCACGGAAGTGCCAGTTACGGCAAACGTGGACGGCAGTCATGAAGCTGGTGGTAACATCTTGTGACGCTTTGTCCAGCAACACGTGAAACCTTTTTTTTTTTTTTTTTTTGTTGCGTAGGTGTTTTTGTTGGAGCAATATATAAAAAAATAGGATTGTTTGGTGTAAATTGCACCGCTGGCGACGCTTTACACCAGCAGATAAGTAGATTATCGTTAATTACGGCAATAATAACTCGGTGCCCCGTCTAACTAAAGTGTGCGTCACTAGATGTCGCCACCAACCCGAAGTTTTTTTTCCTCTTGCCACGCCTTATGTTCTGTTTTTTTTTTTTTTTTTTTTTTTTTTTACTTGGTTTTCGTCTCTTTTAACCTTAGTTTTTTTTCTTCATTCGGCGTGAGTATATTACTCGCCTGTTACGAAGGGTACGGTCACAAGTTCAGTTCAGCTCAGCTCAAGTTTATGCTTTCGGTTACAAGGGCTGTTATACGTGCCGTCACTTTGCCGCGTCGCGGAAGTTGAATTAAAGTTAACTTGTCCCTTGGTCCTACCATGGTGAAAAACGCACGCGAGACGCGGCCATGCACGGCATGGACTCTGTGGCCGACGCCACTTGCTCGCTATGTTTAGGCTTGGTCCGGCTCCGCTCGAAAAACATGGTGCGCACGTTACCGTATGTGGTGGAGACTCCTTACCTTCAAGTACGCCGTACGGAAAATCTTTCCGTACGGTAAAGTGCGCGCATGTGTAGTCCTCGGCCGGTACGGTATTACCGCACTTACCGCACGCTAACTTGGCACTGCTAAAACTCTGGTATGTGATGCTCAGACGGAAATTCTGCCGGTTGTACTTGCAAGGCAAAACATCGTGCAGCTATTATATAGTATAGAAGTAGACCAAGCTATTGGGCTTCTCAGGTCTCGGTTCAAATTAATTGCGATCGCCTTGCGCGCGTTGTGGATTTCGCGCGGTGATAACTGGCGTTGATCGCAGGTGAATGCGCTCTCCGAAAACTTGCTGGGCCAGGGCCCGAGACGCCAGCAGCACCGCCGGTCGCGACGTGACAGCACCGCCCTGGCGCTTAGCATCCACCAGCGGCACTTGGAGCAGGCACTCGCCAATACGTCCGCCTCCATCTCCGCCGTCGAGAGGAGGAAGTTCGACACCATGTGAGACGCATTCTTTGCTGTATGCATGCATAGTACCTAACCTAAACCAGACCGACGTGCGTTAGCAACATTGGAATGGTGGAACGAACTTGAGCGCGAAACCTCGTCGCAAGTGATGTAATTTTGTTTCCTTGAAGCTTGTCGCGTGCCGTTTCTTTAGTGGTGGTTTTCGTAGCTGAGCACGTCACCGTTGTCATTTGTGGCGGTCTCCACGCTGCTCAACTACAGTGTTGCAATGCGTGCGTGTTGATATGGCATCTTGGAGCGCATATTGTAGCGCAAGCTGACGAGGACGCAAGAAGGCAACATGGCACGGTGTCTGTCTTTCATGTGCCTTCTTGCGTCCTCGTCTGTATGTGCTACAATTGTACTCTTGCTGCTCACTGACCAAATATTTGAAACAGTACGCCACTGCCTCCCCAACTGTAAGCGTTCCCTGCAACTCATCGAGCCTTGTGTTCGTGCTGCTAAATTCTTTTCGTGCTACGTTTTAAATGCGAAGCATTTCTTGGCAAACATTTGCCACTTTGACAGTATCTATCTGTCTGTCTGTCTGTCTGTCTGTCTGTCTGTCTGTCTGTCTGTCTGTCTGTCTGTCTGTCTGTCTGTCTGTCTGTCTGTCTGTCTGTCTGTCTGTCTGTCTGTCTGTCTGTCTGTCTGTCTGTCTGTCTGTCTGTCTGTCTGTCTGTCTGTCTGTCTGTCTGTCTGTCTGTCTGTCTGTCTGTCTGTCTGT